>NC_053500.1:74231005-74531005 GCF_905171775.1 Rana temporaria | reverse complement strand
GCCCGGTGCGGACAATTACTATGCCTGGCAACACACCCTCAGTGAGCTTTCCCTATTAAGAATTTACCTCACTAAGAAGTACATGCTTGACAGTGCCCAGCGAGTGTTCGAGTTTGGGGACAAGAATGGTAGGCTTTTGGCGTGGCTGGCTAAGGGTCAGAATCCCACTACACACGTAGGCAGGGCCGTCTTTAGCGCAGGGCAAACGGGGGCACTTTCCCCAAATCTTTGTAGGGGGCCCTGCGCTACCCGTGAATTGGGGCCCAGACGACAGCTTTGCAGAGTGCACAGAGGACACGGGAGGCTGTATTCCCGATCTAGCCAGCAGTGAGGGGGCGGGACTGGGAGCTCCACAGATGTGCTGACCCCGCCCCATTTAGCCTGTATGCTCGGAACAGAGCGCTGTAGTTAGACCAGTGATCAGAGTGGGCATGTCAGTGGAGCTCCCGGTCCGCCCCCTCTATACTTTCTGGGGAATACAGAGGTCCAGGGGAGGGCCGGGAGCTCCACTGACGTCCACTCGGATCACTGGCTCTAACTACAGCCGCTCTGTTCTGAGTGGAGCTCCCGGTCCCGCCCCCTCTCTGCTGTCTAGCGCGCAAATACAGCCTCCTGTGTCCTCTATGCACTCTGCAAAACTGTCATCTGGGACCCAATTCATGGTAACTTTATGCAGTATATGTCACAGTCTCTAGTAACTTTATGCAGTATGTCACAGTCTCTGGTAACTTTATGCAGTACGCCACAGTCTCTGGTAACTTTATGCAGTATGTCACAGTCTCTGGTAACTTTATGCAGTATGTCACAGTCTCTGGTAACTTTATGCAGTATGTCACAGTCTCTGGTAACTTCATGCAGTATGTCACAGTCTCTGGTAACTTTATGCAGTATGTCACAGTCTCTGGTAACTTCATGCAGTATGTCACAGTCTCTGGTAAGGTAAACTTGTGCAGTATGTCCGCAGTCTCTGATAATCTCATGCAGTATGTCACAGTCTCTGGTAATCTCATGCAGTATGTCACAGTCTCTGGTAATCTCGTGCAGTATGTCACAGTCTCTGGTAATCTTGTGCAGTATGTCACAGTCTCTGGTAACTTCATGCAGTATGTCACAGTCTCTGGTAATCTCGTGCAGTATGTCACAGTCTCTGGTAACTCCATGCAGTATGTCAAGTCTCTGGTAATCTTGTGCAGTATGTCCGCAGTCTCTGGTAATCTTGTGCAGTATGTCCGCAGTCTCTGGTAATATCGTGCAGTATGTCTGCACTCTCTGACCCTCTCCTGTAGTATGTGTATTAATGTGCCGCCTTAGGCCGCGTACACACGGTCGTTCCAAACCGATGAGAATGGTCCGAAGGGCCATTTCCATCGGTTCACCGCTGAAATGGCCTGATGGTCTGATGTGCGTACACACCATCGTTCCAAAAACCGATCGGGTCAGAACGCGGTGACGTCAAACACACGACGTGCTGAATAAAACGAAGTTCAATGCTTCCAAGCATGCGTCGACTTGATTCTGAGCATGCGCGGGTTTTGAACCGATGCTTTTGTGTACTAACCATCATTTGGGCCGATTGGGCAGCATGTTTTAAAATTTTGTACCGAAGGAAAACAGACCGATGGGCTATACACACGGTCGGTTTGGACCGATGAAACTGAACCTCGGTCCATTCTCATCGGTTTTGTCCGACCGTGTGTAAGCGGCCTAACTTGCTCAATTATTTGGGTTTGCTCCACTGCTTAGTGAGTGGTAATGATGTGCATTAAACTATAGCAACCAATCAGTGAGCACTAATAATGTGCAGTAACCTCTAGCAACCAATCGGCAAGCACAGATTATGTGTTGTAACCTCTAGCAACCAGCCAGTGAGTGGTAAGAATAGGCTGTAACCTCTGGCAAACAATTGCAATCGCTACGTGATCTGCTGCAGTAAACTGATTTTGCATCTATCTGCTATTTGTTTGTATGTTTTAAATGGAGGGGGGGCCCCAAGAAAATGTTTGCCCAGGGCCCAATCAAAATTAAAGATGGCCCTGCATGTAGAGTATGAGAGATGTGGATGGCGGTTTGCTGACTGCTCCAGAAGATATTAATTCTAGGTTTCTCCAATTCTACCAAGACCTTTATTCCACAAGGGAGAACAAAGGGAATAATGGGATGTTGACGGTGCTAAATAGAATAAGTTCTACAGTATCACAAATACATTTTTAATAATTTATTAAAATATCAAGATTTGAAATTCATGCAGCACATGATACACAATTTAAAAACAGTTTTTTTGTCAGAACTTGGATATTCGGGTTGCTGGAATTCCCCAAGTTGAACAGCTGGTCGGTTTGAGATGTTTTTATTAACCCAATATATTTCGCCGTAATCGACCAGATTTATATAACCAGCTCTACAAAGTAGAAAACAACATGTAAGAATTTTTTATATAAATGCAAATGAATCAAAAAGCCGTGATAAAAGTGTTCATAGGAAAACATAAAGTTCATGGAGGAGCAAAAAGGAAAAAACGCTTCTTTGCTTCTTTCAAGGTGTAAAATCTTCAAATTATATTCAAAATAATCTTCCACCACACCCGATGTGAAACAATAGTGAATCCTCCACCAATAGAAATGGCCACTCACCAGAACAATATGCCTAGCACTCTCGTGTTTTGGCACAGAAGCTTTGTTATAGTTACCGTAGTTTAAATCAGCAGGCGAGCTTCCATTCCCAGACAGGTGGACAGATAAAATCCTCAAAAATGAAAAGAGTGTAACATAGTGTGATACCATAAAAGCAATTTTAATCACAAACCACAAAGAAATTCTTCAAAGAGTGCACTCACACAGTGCCAAAATTAAAAAAGCGTGATAGATACACATCAAAGATTCCTCAGTATTGTGCGGCTGAAATGCAATGGTCTCGGCGGACCCAAAAATGAACTAGGCAACTCACACCACTCGATCTCCACACTGTATTGGAAATAAACTGAAGCTGGCGTGAAGAGAAACCGGACGCCGGTCACTGGCGAGCAAACATACGACTGGCCTGTCTTCTCACGTTAGCAATTGGTCACTGATCAGATGATAACCAAGCTCCCGACATGTTTCATCGTAAAATTTGACTTAATCATGGGATGGGGTCATGCATCTGAAATTTACTGTTTAAAATCTCCGGTTTCTCTTCACGACTGAAATGCAATGGTCTCGGCGGACCCAAAAATGAACTAGGCAACTCACACCACTCGATCTCCACACTGTATTGGAAATAAACTGAAGCTGGCGTGAAGAGAAACCGGACGCCGGTCACTGGCGAGCAAACATACGACTGGCCTGTCTTCTCACGTTAGCAATTGGTCACTGATCAGATGATAACCAAGCTCCCGACATGTTTCATCGTAAAATTTGACGTAATCATGGGATGGGGTCATGCATCTGAAATTTACTGTTTAAAATCTCCGGTTTCTCTTCACGCCAGCTTCAGTTTATTTCCAATACAGTGTGGAGATCGAGTGGTGTGAGTTGCCTAGTTCATTTTTGGGTCCGCCGAGACCATTGCATTTCAGCCGCACAATACTGAGGAATCTTTGATGTGTATCTATCACGCTTTTTTAATTTTGGCACTGTGTGAGTGCACTCTTTGAAGATTTTGTTTGTGGTTTGTGATTAAAATTGCTTTTATGGTATCACACTATGTTACACTCTTTTCATTTTTGAGGATTTTATCTGTCCACCTGTCTGGGAATGGAAGCTCGCCTGCTGATTTAAACTAACTATAACAAAGCTTCTGTGCCAAAACACGAGAGTGCTAGGCATATTGTTCTGGTGAGTGGCCATTTCTATTGGTGGAGGATTCACTATTGTTTCACATCGGGTGTGGTGGAAGATTATTTTGAATATAATTTAAAGATTTTACACCTTGAAAGAAGCAAAGAAGCGTTTTTTCCTTTTTGCTCCTCCATGAACTTTATGTTTTCCTATGAACACTTTTATCACGGCTTTTTGATTCATTTGCATTTATATTGAAGATTATTATTACTTATCACCTTATCACAGTGTGATTCACACACACTTGAGCGCTGTTTGTATATAATTTTGTGGTTTATTTGTTTAAAACACGTTATATATTTTTTTCACATTGATATCTTTAGAACAGCAGCTGTGATTACTATTATTGTCTTTGTCTTGAGCGCAGAGGTGTGATTCAATAGGGCGCCATTTTTTGATCACACTTTATCCATGTAAGAATTTTTACATCATGGATTCAGCTATACATATTAGACAGCACAATACAAATAAAGCAGAGGACTTCTTTGAAGAGGACATACGCTGACCTGGCATCTCGGATGGGGAGGAAGACTGACACCAATCCTGGAGAGCCCCAGGGCCCTGAGAACGGCTCAAACCACAAGGGGTGAAAGGCCCTACAACGAGGTAGCTATGCGTGGTAAGTGGCAGTGATATGTAATCCCTCACCCTTACATTCTTTGTCAGTGGCAGAATTAATTAACCACTCTCCTCCTGCATCAGTGGTCATTGGCAGTATTCAATAACTTCTAGCCCCCAACATTGGTGTATGGTGGCAGTATTAATTAGCTCACCCCCCATTGGCGGTCAGTGGCAGTGCTGCACATACTGTACACACACACAAACACAAACTTAAACCACATAAGTTGGTGATGAAAACCACTCTCTGATTTCACTAAGGTTGCCTCAGGTTAGGCTGGTGCAGTATTCCATCAGAGAGCAGCTGAATCCAACTGAGCCTCCAAGCCACCACCTTCCCACCTGCAAACATTTCCCTTCACCAGTTCAGCATGCAATACACTGACATTAAATGGTGGCGATGGGAATGGGGGTTGGCAGCTGACACCACAACGGGGAAAGTAGATAGGCAGGGCAGGAAAGGACTAGTGGGCAATGCAGAATATAGCTGCTGCACCTGCATTTACTGACTCTGTGGGAAGAAAGGTTTGGACCCCCATGTATTACATTATCTACATACACAAAATAATCCCATATCATAGCCCTATATTTCTAGACTCCAGGCCTTTAAGGCCACAGTTCATGGTCTTGGTATCCTGGTACACCAGGCATGAGTAAGAAGGCTTTCAAGAAAAACAAGAACAGATGACACACCAACCTTGCGCATTACCTTTGCAACAAAAGATGATATTAAATAAAATATTTACGAGTGGTAAAATCAATCGAGAAATTAACAAAGTCCATCAGTGACTTTGTCCAAAATGATCTACTTGAGGGGTGTAACGGAATAACCCTTGACACCTAGAGACTTCTGAAGGATGCGGGGTACTCCTGTGCCAGCTTCACTAATGGCTCTTGGGTCTAGGGTCATCCTATGTCCATTTTGGGCATAGGATGACTGAGAACTGATATCTCGGATTACATGAGATGGGACAGTAATGATAATTCATGTTTTGCAGGATATCTTGGAATATTACAGTTTGGTTAATTCTGTCCACAACAGGTCAATAAGAGAGTGATTCATTCAATGTGTAACATAGACTGTTGCGATGCTAATTAAGTCCACCTGGCTGTAGTGATGAAAGCTGTGATTGCATTCTATAGTCTATAGAATGATGATAGATATGTGTTGGCAGTCTGAAAGGTCAGATGTCTGACTTCTCAGGTTTAGTGAATTAGGTCATGTTAATTATGTCAGACCGGTTCCGAAAAGTCTGTGGGATGTGTATTGGAGACTCGTTAGCCCCCCATTGTGTGATGTGTGGGTGGAGTGTGTCTTTGTCCCTGTGATTAACTGTCACATGCTTGTAACTGTATAAAAGACTGAGTTTTACCATTAAAGGTATTTATTCATTTTGGAACCAGTACCAGAGCTGTGTGAGTCTCTGTTATTCTGGGGAATGGAATGGATCGTGTCTGTTGGGTGGTTGGAGTGTCAGATAAGCTGTCGTGGTTGATGGAATGGTGACCGTTACAAGTGGGATGAGAGTAGTCCAAGTTTAGCTGATGCATTTCGAGGGTGACCCCCCTCTTCCTCAGAGCTAAGTTTGAACTGAAGGTACATTTTATGGAGGTTGTAATCAGGTGGAATAGATAAAGTGATCTAGGCCCCTCTCTCCAATGGGAGGGCTAATGTAGCAACCAAAAAGTGGATACATAAGTAAAACATAAAACATATACATGAGTAGATTCATTTTTTCATTCCCCATCAGGGAATCACCTACAGTGTCCCAACCATCCTCCCCCAAAAACAGTTGATGCGTGTATCATAATGCGTGTAATGCTGATACACCTGCAGATGGGAGGGCAGCTGAAAACAGAAGCATGCATATCAACGGTAGTACACACCAATTGCAATATCACAGATGTATATATTTATTATAGTATATTATATTATATTATATTGTATTACAACCCCACTCAGACAGCACACTGACAGTCATAAATTAAAATATAGATATATCCTCTCTCTGTGTATGAGTGCCAAATGTATCCAGTACTGATATATGCATAAACAGTGAAGAAGCAAGTAAGAAGTCTGTTGTTGCAAGTTATTTTTGGATGTTAAAAGGAAACTAAACCCTCCTTTGCAGCCAAGGAAGCTGCCATTTTAGCCTCTGTTTAATCTGCAATTGCCATGGGGCTGCACATTTGATGGCTTAACAGTTTTGTTGAAAGCACAAGTAACTGTGATAGTTATCATTCATGGCATGCCCTGAATGTAACTGGTTTGGGAAACAGTTAAATCACTGTGTTTAGTTACATAGTTGGGAAGGTTGAATAAAGCCACCAGTTCAATCTCTGTGTGTATTTCACTACCATTTTCAATATCCCTGTACATTGTGTTTATAAAGAAACACATGTGGCGCTTACCCTCGCTGGAGCTGCTGGTAATGGCGGGTCTTCTGTTCTGACGTGACTCTCTTAACTGCTCGATCCCCACTGACACACATGGTTGTAGACTAAGGCCCCATACACACGAGAGGATTTATCTGCGAATACGGTCCAGCGGACCATTTCCGCGGATAAATCCTCTCGAGGATTTGTGCGGATTTCTATGCGATGGAGTGTACTCACCATCGCATTGAAATCCGCGCCGAAATCCTCTGGCGATGACGTGTCGCGCCGTCGCCCCGATTATGACGTGGCGACGTGGTCATATAAGGAATTCCACGCATGCGTCGAATCATTACGATGCATGCGGGGGATCCCTTCGGACGGATGGATCCGGTGAGTCTATACAGACCAGCGGATCCATCCGTTGGGATGGATTCCAGCGGATAGATTTGTTTAGCATGTCAGCAAATATTTATCTGCTGGAATCCATCCCAGGGGATAAATATCCGCGGAAAAAGATCCGCTGGAGTGTACACACCATAGGATCTATCCGCTGAAACCCATTCGCTGGGATTTTTCAGCGGATGGATTCTATCGTGTGTATGGGGCCTAAAGGACGTTTACACCTGTCTGACTTAAAAGTAAAGCCTTGTACACACCATTTGTTCTTGGGATGAATAAAAAAAAGCTGAGAGCTCCGGTCGGAACCGCATACAATTAAACAAGGCATGCATCAATGAACAAATAATTATAATAGACGAACAGTCAATGACTGTCTAACTGACACTCAAAAGACTACAGAAAGTTAAATAAAGCTATAACAGGTGGAACTAGAGTCTCTAGAACTACATCAACTAACTCAGTCAGGTACGGTCTCTCTCCCCAGGGGCTTTCTGACGGCGTTTACAGTGTATGGTAGGGATGAGCCAAACACCCCCCTGTTCGGTTCGCACCAGAACTTGCGAACACACCAAATGTTCGTGTGAACTTTAGAACCCCGTTAAAGTCTATGGTACTCGAACATTTGAAATCTAAAGTGCTAATTGTAAAGGCTAATATGCAAGTTATTGTCCTAAAAAGTGTTTGGGGACCCGGGTCCTGTCCCAGGGGACATGTACCAATGCAAAAAAAAGTTTTAAAAACGGCCGTTTTTAGGGAGCAGTGAATTTTAATAATGATAAAAGTGAAACAATAAAAGTGAAATATTACTTTAAATTTCGTACCTAGGGGGGGTGTAAGTTAGCATGTGAAATAGCGCATGTTTCCAGTACATAGAACTGTCCCTGCACTAAGTGTCATTTCTGAAAGGAAAAAAAGTCATTTAAAACCGGACTTGCGGCTATAATGAATTGTCGGCTCTGGCAATTCAGAGAGAATTCATTCATAAAAAAAATAAAAAATAGCGTGGGGGTCCCCCCAAATTCCATTACCAGGCCCTTCACGTCTGAAATGGATATTAAGGGGAACCCCGCCGTCAATTAAAAAAAAATGACGTGGGGTCCCCCCCAAATATCCATTCCAGACCCTTCAGGTCTGGTGTGGATTTTAAGGGGAACTCCACCCCAAATTTAAAAAAAATATGGCGTGGAGTTCCCCCAAAAATTCACACCAGACCCCTTATCCGAGCACATTAACCTGGCCGGCCGCAGAAAAGAGGGGGGGACAGAGTGCGGCCCCCCCTCTCCTGAACCGTACCAGGCCACATGCCCTCAACATGGGGAGGATGTCCCCATGTTGATGGGGTCAAGGGCCTCATCCCCTGCCCCCTTGCGTCAGAGGGGACTTCCCCAGTGATGTAGCGGAGGGTGCGTCAGAGGGGGCGGGGTCACGTGACGGGTGGCCCCGCCTCCCCTATATAAGAAATGTCACAGCTTCAGCCATGTCATTCGCTGGGCTGTGTCCAGCGGAGAGAGGAGGTCGGCGTGGCTACGCTCTGGATGGATGGATCCTCTCATCGCTGGACCGGAGATCACCCATCGCTGGATACAGACAACGTTGGAGCAGGAAGCCGGGACCGAGAGTGGATTACCACCGCTGGATTTTTTTTTTTTATTAATAAAGGTCTTTTTTCTACAGTGTGTGTGTTTTTTCCAACTATTTACACTTCCTTTGTGAAATGGTAGGGGTACAATGTACCCCATTACCAATTCACATGGGGGGGGCAGGATCTGGGGGTCCCCTTTGTTAAAGGGGTCTTCCAGATTCTGATAAGCCCCCCACCCGCAGACCCCCACAACCACCAGGCAAGGGTTGTGGAGATGAGGCCCTTGTCCCCATCAACATGGGGACATCCTCCCCATGTTGAGGGCATGTGGCCTGGTACGGTTCAGGAGAGGGGGGGCCGCACTCTGTCCCCCCCTCTTTTCTGCGGCCGGCAAGGTTAACGTGCTCGGATAAGGGGTCTGTGTGAATTTTTGGGGGAACACCACGCCATTTTTTTTAAATTTGGGGTGGAGTTCCCCTTAAAATCCACACCAGACCTGAAGGGTCTGAAATGGATATTTGGGGGGAACCCCACGTCATTTTTTTTTCAATTGACGGCGGGGTTCCCCTTAATATCCATTCCAGACCTGAAGGGCCTGGTAGTGGAATTTGGGGGGACCCCCACGCTTTATTTTTTATGAATGAATTCTCTTTGAATTGACAGACCCGACAATTCATTATAGCCGCAAGTCCGGTTTTAAAATACTTTTTTTCCTTTCAGAAATGACACTTTGTGCAGGGACAGTTCTATGTACGGGAAACATGCGATATTTCACATGCTAACTTTACACCCCCCTAGGTACGAAATTTAAAGTAATATTTCACTTTTATTGTTTCACTTTTAGCTTTATTAAATTCACTGCTCCCGAAAAAACGGCCGTTTTTAAAACTTTTTTTTGCATTGATACATGTCCCCTGGGGCAGGACCCAGGTCCCCAAACACGTTTTAGGACAATAAATTGCATATTAGCCTTTAAAATTAGAACTTTAGATTTCTCCCATAGACTTTAACAGGGTGTTCCGCGGCTTTTCGAATTTGCAGCGAACAGCACTAATTGTTCGTTGTTCGCCGAACAGGCGAACAGGCAATGTTCGAGTCGAACATGAGTTCGACTCGAACTCGAAGCTCATCCCTAGTGTATGGCAAGAGTTTAAGATGTGTAGCTCAGCTCATCACTCCTGGCAAGAGACTAGTTTGGTCCCAATGGCGTGGTGGTCAGCAAAATGCAGGAGTCCCAGATACTTACACAAGGTGTAGTCTCTCAGCTTCCATTCTAGAGGCACAGCAACTCTCTGGTTCCTCGGACATGGAGCACAGACCCTGACAGTAAGTCTGTACCCATCACTCTCCTCTCTAGACTGCCCAATCTCTCTCTGTTTGCCTGAGAAAATGGTGAAGCTCTCCTCCCCTGGGTGTGGAGATTTTTTAAGAACTAAAGTCCAGTAAGTGGCTCAGACCACTAACTCCTAATATAATGGCATAGCTCCCAACTGTCCCTGATTTCGAGGGACTGTCCCTGATTTCGAGGGACTGTCCCTGATTTGGAGCAATGTCCCTCATTCCTCCTCCTTTGTCCCTCATTTTGGTCTGAATTATATAAATGTATAGAAAATACACTTTTTATCTATCAAAAAAAGTGTTTTCCAGTGCTAAACCTTTCATCTGATCTCTAAATGGCTGCATTTGTAAATTACAAAAGCCAATATAAAGGAATAAAAGTGGTAAAAAAAACACTGGAGGGTTTAATCAATCTTGTTTTTTGTACAATTCCCCTTTACGGTGGCGTGGCAAGGGGTATGTCCTATGCCTGCATACTTTTGCTGATAGGTGTGTCCCTCATTCCCATCTCAAAAAGTTGGGAGGTATGTAATGGGTACACTGACCACTTATCAATGTAATCGCTGACAAGTGAGGGGGACACATACTGCTGAACACTGCACTCCATAGTCCTGATCTCTGCATTCTGTATGCTACTGTAGCACCCTCTGGTGTGCTAGAATAGGCTGTACATAATTAGTTTGTAGTGTAGGAAAATTTAACCTGGCTGAATTTCTATTGATCTTTGTTGATTTTATTCCATTTCTATGCAAGACTGTAACATCTCTTGAATATACTGTATATGTCAATATTTGGCATCATACCTCCCTTTTTCTATTTTTAAGAAATTGTTTTTGCACTGGAGTTGGGCTGTAAGAAAAAAAATACACACATGATCTTACTAGGAATGTACGATATATATATATATATATAATCATTTGTATTTGATCATATAATAGTGGTTACAGATCCTTTTTTTTCTTGCTGTGGAGGGCCGATCTGTCATTTGATGTGAAGCGCATAGAGTGGTTAGTAATCATCATTCATTCATAAAAATGACATCCTCCGTAGAAGTACAATAGATCCGGTGCGTACAGTGAGCGCGGTGTGCCTCTAGATGGCGCTGTGTCCCGCACTCCTACTTCCCGTCCTGGTTTCCTCTGTGTACACATCCTTGTGTGGCCGGAAGTAGGAAGAAAAGTCGGTCGGTCGATTGCTGAGCTTCTGTGTAGGACGGTATGTAGTAACAGAACCATTCTCACCGGGATATAGACACAGGAGCACACAGACACCAAGCTTTGCTGCACACTCCTCAAGAGGGACTTGTGTCACGGCAGAGTCAGTACTGTACACAGGGAGGTCACACAGCTGATATCCCTGCGCACACCACGCAATCTCCAGGGGCTCATTTACATGAGCTCCATCCATCAATACATCAAAACATTGTTACCCTGTTCATGCCATGAGCCTGCGCTGAGGTCGGTTCTGGTGCGTTAGGAAAAATGCAGACCTGTTGCGGAGCTTTGAATGTCATTTTGTCACATTTTAATAAAAAAAAAGCAGGACTTCAGTCTGGAAATGGACTTTAACCGCTTACAGACCGGAAGATGTTCTCCCTTAATGACCAAGCCATTTCTTTGCGATATGGCACTGCGTCACTTTAACCACTTGCCGATCCCCGCAGACCTATTTACGTTGACAGAATGGCACGGGCAGGCAGATTGGCGTACAGGTACGTCCATCTGAATCTGCCGCCCAGTGGGGGCATTTGCCCGTTGTGTGCCTTGCGAGTGTGGCCACGGGTCCCGGGAACTCGATGTTTGCGGGAGGCCCGCGATTGTGGTCGGCAAGAGCAGAACAGGGGAATGCCTTTGTAAACAAGGCATTCCCCTATTCTGCCTAGTGGTCGGGAACAGTCATCAGTGACGTATCATGTGTAGCCACACCCCCTAACAGTAAGAATCACTTCCTAGGGAACACTTAACCCCTGCAGCGCCACCTAGTGGTTAACCATTTCACTGCAGTGTCATTTTTACAGTAACAGTGCATTTTTATAGCACTGATCGCTGTAAAAATGACAATGGTGTCCGCCATAATGTCGCAGTCACGATAAAAATCGCTGATTGCCGCCATAACAAATATAAAAAAAATATTAATAAAAATGCCATAAAACAGTCCCCTATTTTGTAGAAACTATAACTTTTGCGCAAATAAACAGATCGGACACTTTTGGCACTTTTTTGGGACCAGTGACATTTATACAGCGATCAGAGCTAAAAATAGCCACTGATTACTGTGTAAATGTCACTGGCAGGGAAGAGGTTAACACTAGGAGGGAATCAAGGGGTTAGGTGTGTTCCCTGGGAATCGTTCTAACTGTATGGGGTCTGGGCTGCCTGGAGGAAGAGAAAGATTGCTGTTTTTAATCACTTGGAACAGCAGATCTCTCTCTTAACTCCCCTGACAAAACGGGGATCTGTCTGTTTGCATTGACAGATCCCTGTTCTGACTCCCATTCCCACACCGTACAGCTGAGGCGCACCTGCTACGGCTCCTTTAAGGTGCCGACGTACACCTACGGTGATTTGCGGGAATGTGCCGACCATTATACGTTGTATAATGACGGCGGCTGGTTGGCAAGTGGTTAAAGTGGATGTAAACCCTCACATATACCCAGTGAAGTGAACAGCCGCAGATGATACACAGAGATGAAACAAATCTCCCTATGTAAGTTTTACATGTATATCTGCTGTCTTCATCTTGCTATATTCTTTAGAATTCTTAATTTAAATTTCCTCATTCAGCAGTGTTAGGCGGACCTCAGCAGTCCTCCTTCACTTACCTCATCATTCGATTTTGCATTTAAATGTCCTTATTTCTTCTGAGAAATACTCACTTCCTGTTCTTCTGTCTGTAACTCCACACAGTAATGCAAGGCTTTCTCCCTGGTGTGAAGAGAGCCTCTTGAGGGGGCGAGCAGGAGTGTCAGGACGCCCACTAACACACAGCTCCTTTCTCTATCTGCTCGCCCCCTCCCCCCTCAAGAGGTTTTCTCCACACCAGGGAGAAACCTTGCATTACGGTGTGTAGTTACAGACAGAAGAACAGAAAGTGAGGATTTCTCAGAAGAAATAAGGACATTTAAAAGCAAAATGGAAGGATGAGGTAAGTGAAGGAGGACTGCACTAAGGTAAAGGAAGCTATTTAGGGAAAACAATTTTTACCTTTACAACCCCTTTAAGGGGACTACACTGTAAATGGGCACTGTAATGTAAAGGGGGGATGTGGTGTGAAGGGGACACTGGTATAGGGGGGATGAGGACAGACTCCATAAATATCCCATCCCCTGACCCATCCACCAAACCTGCCCCCCCCCCCCCCGGAAGATTGGCTGCCATGAAACCGGTCCCTGGTGCCAAAAAGGTTGGGAACCGCTGCTGTACAGAACAACAGTTCATTTTTAGTATTCAGAGGAAAGCAAAAGGTGAATTGCTGTCTTGTTACTTATGTATTGCCTGCAGTCTACTCACATAATTCATAAATCTCTAGAACATGCAGATACAGATACATACTCACGATTGAGAATGTCATGGGGAATGTACAGCCTTGGTTGGGCTCAGTACTCTGATGTAAATGTAGTGCAGGGATTTTTACTACTTTGAAAGTATATTTTTTAGGCTGAAGTATATAACATTCCTCTTTTCTTTGCTTGTGTCGATGTAGAACTCCAGCAATGGGGAAGAGCTGTAAAGTGGTGTTATGTGGTCAGCAATCAGTAGGTAAAACTTCCATTTTGGAGCAGCTGTTGTATGGAAACCATGTGGTAGGTAAGTTGAATGAAGTGTCAAATATATACTTAAAGGGTAAGTTGTAAGTTCACCTTTTCACAAAAAAATTAAAAGGTGAACTAACTCCAAATATGCTTGCCACCCCTCCGGACCCCACTGCACATAGCGGCCATGATATCTTATGCTGCTGGTGTAGCAGCCTGTATACCATACAATGCAGTACACAGTCTCTGAGTGAGTATGCATCATAATGCTTGCAATGGCAAGAGATCATTGGTCAGTGTGACCATGCTGACCAATGAGAAGCACTTCTTTCCTTCTGGGACACCTTACAAGAAGAAGCAGCCTCAGATTTGCATCTCATTATTCAGCACAGTTGGCAAGCATTATGATAGATCATCACTTAAGGGCTGTGTGTTACAATGTACGGACCACTACACCGGTGGCACTGGGCATCACAGCTGCTATGTGCAGCAGGGTCCGGAGGGGTAGTTAGGATAACTGGAGTTCATTTCATGAATGGGTGAGCTTTCCCTTTAGGGGCTCATGCACACAGGTTCTGTAAATTACGAGCGTGCCCAGCTGCTGCTTACAGCCGACCATAGTAATGAAAGGCTTTTTGCAACTGTGAGCGGGTTTACTCCCCTACTTGTGTATACACATGCATGTGTATGGGTCTGCAACCCTGGAATGTGTGGTGGTTTTGAATATATATATATATATATATATATATATATTTTTAACTGTAATTTTATTTTTCTTAAAGGTGGGTGAATATGAAATTTAGAGTGACAACAATACTGTTCTAATTTCATTTATCAGTTATTAAAATAAATAATGCATTTAATGTAATAATATGAATATTATTAGTTCACAATTAATTTGAGTGACACCAACACTGTGTCGCCAGCACAGCATCGAACATGCTAAATTAAGCTGTTACCTGTAAAAACGTATCTCTCGCTGCCTGCATCAATGAACACCACTCTAATTGGTAGAAAGATCCACGGGGCTAGGGAGAGTGACATGCCTGGAGCTAGAAATCCACTAATTAGAACGGGTTTCAGCAGTGCAGGCAAAAGGAGAGGTATTCAATCTCCTCTTTGCAGGTAAAATCTGATTG
This sequence comes from Rana temporaria, assembly GCF_905171775.1. Taxonomy (NCBI): domain Eukaryota; kingdom Metazoa; phylum Chordata; class Amphibia; order Anura; family Ranidae; genus Rana; species Rana temporaria. The sequence continues at coordinate 74,515,984 of NC_053500.1, read as the reverse complement.
GCCACTCTGTCAGCAGGTTCTTATTGGCTGCTTCACCTCACATGACATCCTTTCTAGCCTTTAGCAGCATCTTGCTGTTTTCATTTCAGGATGTAATGCCCATATCTGTCTGAAGCTGTGGTTGGCATTGACAGGATAGCATAGGAAGCAGGGCTGCATAGAGGAGACTTGATAGCAGAATCACCAGGTATTTAGAGTTTAATAGGTTTTGTTGAAGTATTAAGGTGTATATGGAGGAACTGATTCAAGGAAATCTTTATGCAGGGATTTAATTTGGGATTCGATCAGTGACCAGGTTAGTTTATTATTTTGCTGGCTATACAAAATACTTTAAGCTGACCATGGACAATAGAGGGTGGTAGGATATCAGACATAATCTGGTCATCTAAGGCTAGATACACACTATTGTGGGTGCAGGAGTATAAATTGCACCTGTTTCTGCACCCACAACCACCTGCAGACAAAACACGCTTTTCTTTTGCAGACACGTGATGCTGCCATTTCTTCCTAATGGCATCTGAAAACATAGTGTGTTTTTGGGTGCAGGAAATCGCATGGTGCAAAAGCACTGTGTGATTTCCCTGCAGCTGCATTTTGAAAAAGATTGAGGGACATTTGTCCTGCGTTTTCTGCAGGTACAACAGCCCATTGAAGTGAATGGGCTGCTGTGCTGGTGCAAACGCAAGATGCCCCAAATGCCTAGTTGTGAACCTAGCATTAAGGTCACATGGGTGGTGTTTCTGCCCTTCATGTGTGTTTATAATTTTTGTATGCAGCAAGATTTTCTACCTATATTTTGCAGTATCTAGTGCCTATCACATGACTTGAATCCCTCTCCTGACTGTGTATGAGAGCAGCCAGTGGGCGTGACTACTGAAGGCTAGTGACATCACTTTCAGGAAGTGACCCTGTTCCTGTGTAGCCAGTGGGCATATACAGGATGGGAGGAGCTGATCATAGGTTCCTGCTCTCATCAATAAGGATACTTTCAATGACAGTGGTTTCAGGTAGTGTCATAGAGCTGCCAAATTCATTTCAGCGGGCAAGCTGATTGTCTGGCTCAGATTACTTTCAAAGCTAGTCAATCAGCAAGCCTGAAAATTAATAATATCTGTAAGTTATACATATTTACCATAGTAATAATGGGCAAATTTTACATTTTGACTTGGAATTCCACTTTAAGTTATGTTTAAACTGCAGGCAAAATAGGTTCAAATGTAGCCCTTTTTCCCAAAGCGTCTTTCAGGACAGCACCTGAGAGATCGTGACTCCTCCCACTGGACTACAGGAAACACCTTCCTTCAAATCTTTAAAGGGAGGCACCCCCCTACTACGTGTCAGTTTTTGTGTTTCCTCTGGCCTGGAGGGAACATCTAATGGGGGGAGCCATGGTCTCCTAGGTTGTCCTGAGAGACAGGGGTTCCTTGTCCATTTTTTTCCTCTTTTATCCCTTCCGTCTTACCAAGGCATCTACAACAGTGTATATGGTCTCCTCTTCCCCCTAGGTGCTCGGGGAGAGCTGCAGAAGATCCAGCGGACCCGCTCTGAGCAGCGGCCATGCGTGCACCGCCGCCATTTTGCAGGGGCCGAGTAGAGTCTCGGCCGTGCCGTAAGTGACATATTGGAGCAGGGGTAGGAGGCCGGGCAGGAGCTGGCAGCTATTTCCACTTCCAGTCTGGTGCAACAGCACTATGGGACTCCGGAATCGGCGTGTGACGCCACGAGTGGAGCGCTGCACACCTGCTATGGAGGATGCGCCGGGATCTGCAGCGGTGGTGACAGGGACAGGCACCAGCAAGTCCCATGTCGGGGGCAGTTTTTATACTTGCCCTATATTTTACTTGGGGTTCCGGTCTTTCTTCTTGTTTCCCCCTGGTGGCAGGGGCCTTTTTGGCCACTTTTACTTCCCCTCCTAGTGCACCATTTGGGTGAGCCATAGGTGGAGACTGGGTCTATGCAAAGGTCCCATGGTTTTTCCTCTAGTTTCCTCTCTTGGGCCAAAAACGCTGAATCAGGCAAAAAGAGATGCCCTTCATGTAAAGCTAACATGGGGGAGAACTGGAAGAAAGCCCTATGCAGCACTTGCATCACTTCCTTGGTCAAAGAAGAATCTGCTTCTATCTGTGATGACTTGGTTGCCTCAGTAAAGGAGCGCTATGCCACAATTCAATCAATCTGTGATTCGTTGGCTAATTTGGCTGCTAGCCAGCCCTCCACATCTGAGTCTTTCCAGGGTTCTCTGTCAGTCCCAGTGTTAGAGACTCTATTAGAAGGTCCTTCTACCAGGGAAAAACAGTCCCCCACTCCTTACAATGACTGTTCGGAAGAAGAAGAGGGTGAGAGAGTGGAAGTGGCCCCCCTCCAAGTTCAAACTATCCCTGAAAGGTTGATGGGCTTTTAAAAACTATACGTTGTACTCTTGGCCTAGGTGAAGAAAAAAAGGAGCTAACACTAAATGACAGTTTCTGGGCTATGAAATCAACTCGATGGAACAGAAGATTTTTCTCCCACAGGAAAAAAGGGACAAGGTACAGAGAACAGTGTCTATGCTGCAGGCCGACCAGCCAATAACGGTAAGGGAAATAATGTCGGCATTAGGGGTGTTGATCTCGACCATGCCAACTATTCAGTGGGCGAGACTACACTTTTCATCTTGAGGTCATGGGACACAGGTGAGGATTCCCACCAAGGTGAAGAGGTCTCTATGGTGGTGGAGGAATCAGTCGATCCTATCAAGTGGTCCGGGTTGCGTCTTCTTAGTCGAAAGAAGACTAACAGATGCCAGCTCTGGGGGGTGGGGGGGCCCACCTAGGAGAAAGTTTCGCTCAGGGGAGTTGGTCCAAGAAGGAGGGGGCAAGATCCTTGAATTGGAGAGAGTTAAAATAGATCACTTTAGCTCTAGTGATATTTGCTCAAGATCTCCAGACTCGCCACGTTCAAGTGTTAACGGACAAAGCCACAGCTGTGGCTTATTTAAACAGACATGGGGACACAAGGAGCAAGCCCCTACACACACTGGCAACAGAGATTTTTTTCTCTGGCCAGAGAAGCATTTGCTATCCTTGTCAGCAATCCACCTAAAGGGAACTCTGAACAGGGTGGCGGATTTCCTAAGCAGGTGCCCCATTCCGGAAGCGGAATGGTCGCTGAATACGGAGGTATTTTGGGATGATCTCCAGTATGTGGGCACAGCCAGAAGTGGACCTGTTCGCCTCAAAGGAGATGCACAGGTTCCTCGGTTCTTTTCTCTAAACAATTTTGATGGGTCCCTAGGGACGGATGCCTGGCGCATCCATGGAGATTTCACCTTTGTTACGCTTTTTCCCATTCGAGTTATTTCCACTGGTGTAATGAAGGTGTAATGAAGATTCAACAGGAAGGGGTACCGGCCATTCTAATTACCCCCTTTTGGACGAAAAGAGCCTGGTTTTCAACCATTCTGGGAAAGGTGCCAGGCTTTGTTGGCATCTGCCTGACAAGATTTGCTAATCCAAGGCCGGTAAATCACCCAGAAGTAGCCAGGCTGTCCCTTGCAGCATGGTATCTGAAGAGCAGCTTCTAAAGAATAATAGTTTTTTGGACCCTCTGGTTACAACAAAACTAGAACTATCTATACTAAGGTCTGAAAAGTCTATAATTCATAGTGCATATCATCTAGTCAAGACACAAAAAAAACCTGTGTCTATTTTAGAGTTTTTACAGGAGGGGGCAGATAAACGACTAGCAGTCAGTACCTTCAAGGTACAGGTTGCTGCGCTAGCAGTCTTCCTGGAAAGATCCATTGCCTCCGACTCCGAGCCTCATGGAACTTGTTGGTAGTCCTGCATTCTCTAGCAAAAAGTCAGTTTGAACCCCTGGAAGAAGAAACACTCAGATGTCTCACTCTAAAAGCTGTTTTTCTGATCACCATTACATCAGCCAACAGAATCAGCAAACGAAATGCTCTGTCGACTAGGGAGCCTTAGGCCCCTTTCACAAGTGCGGACCGTATGTCCGCTTTTTCAGCCATCCGTTTGCGGATGAAAAAGGGACATACATTGGTCCCCATGAGATTGCGGGTGTCAGCGGATGAACATCCGCTGACATCCGATCTCGTCCGCCTCCGCAATGATCCGATTCTGCAGACGGAAGAAACCCCTATTTTTTTTTCCGTCTGCGGATCGGATGAACACGGACATACGGTTCGTGTTCATCCGATCCCCCCCCCATAGGGGAGAGCGGAGAAAAAACAGGGCGGTCCCTGCACAGTGTGCAGGGACCGCCCTGTCATCCGCCAGCTCAGCAGGGATCAACAGAGCGATCCCCGCTGAGCATACGAAGGCGGATCATTACTGATCCGCCCCATGTGAAAGGGGCCTTACCTATCAGTGTTTCCTGACAGTCATCCTTAGGACATATCCAAATTTCTTACCTAAAGTAGCATAATTGTTCTCAGAATAATGTTCTTCCAACCTTCTGTGCTAACCTGTCAGGGGAGAAGGAGATAATTTTTCATATGTTAGATGTTAAAATAATTTTGTTACGTTATCTGGAAATAACAAAAGACTTTAGACATTCAGACTCTTAAAGAGGTTGTAAGGGTTTGTTTCTTATTTTCTAAATAGGTTCCTTTAAGCTAATGCATTGTTGGTTCACTTACCCTTTCCTTCGATTTCCCTTCTAAATATTTTCTTTCTTTGTCTGAATTTCTCACTTCCTGTTTCTCCTCAGTAAGCTTGCCCCCATCATCCGAGCCGTTCTGGCTGGGGGTTAGTCAACGTGCTCTCCCCCTCCCTTGGGACTACATCCCTGCGGGGAGACGCTGTGACCGTTCACAACATCTCCCCGCAGGGATATATCCTGCTGTAAAGGATCAGGTAATTATTATATATTTTTTTTTTTTGTGTTGAAACGACTTTAAGTAGGGTCAGTGATTTCAGAAGTATTAAAACCTTTAGACAAACATGAAAGCCAGTCAGTTAGTATCAGAAGGAAAGGTCAACAATGAAACCTACATATTCTCTTAGTGCAAGTTTCTATGAAACTTTATTTTATTTTTTTTTTATTTTGTTGCATGTGTTTTTTTTTTTATCTGTAGCTTTGGGGATTTTTACATGTATATAAAAAAAGTTGTCATTTTTTTCCCAGGATCAGACATGATGGAAACCCAGGAAGATATATATATTGGATCCATTGAGACCGACCGTGGTGTACGGGAGCAGGTTCGCTTTTATGACACGCGAGGATTGAGGGATGGGACTGAGCTCCCCAAACATTGCTTCTCAGGGACCGATGGCTATGTGCTGGTGTACAGTGTGGATAATAAGGAGTCCTTCAAAAGGGTGGAGGTTCTGAAGAAGGAGATCGACAGATGCAAGGATAAGAAGGAGGTAACGTGCCTGTGATCGCTTATTGCCTTTGTGGTGTAACTAATGACATTTTCAGAAAGGAACCAATTATTATACCTAATAAGGGGTTATAAAGGTTTGCTAGAAGGTGCTCACACACCGAGGATCATATGAAGAAGAGGGGGTGTAGTGGCGCTTGCCAATAAAAATTAATAAATGGTCAATGTAAATAATCACAAACGCACATCAACGTAAATGCCTGACCAATATATCAAATTTAAACATGTTCCACTCTTATTTCCTTATATCCCACCATACATCAACAACCATGATGCGAGGGATGGATAACGTGAAGATAATGAAATCCAAAGTAAGTGACTGAAAATAATTTTTTCAGTCAAGGTAAAATTGCAATAATAAATATAAATTGTGCAAAAAAATCCTTAATAAGTGAAAAGTCCCATGCAAAAAATTATAAATATAATAAAAAGTGAAATGGTAAAATCCAGACTATACGATCAATAATAAATTATTTCAAAAGAGTCTATATGTGCACAAAAACGTGCTAAAATTAAATAAATAGTGTTCAAACTAATAACAGTGCTTCAATAAAATTTCCAAGGTGCACAGTGCTCCAAAAAACAAAGTCCGGTAATCAAGTGCTTGATTGAATAATCCCCAAGGTGCAATAGTGCTTGAAAATTGATGCTGCAATCCACCGCACGATCATTTAGTGTAGTTGTGCAGAAGATCAAGCCTTATTATAAGGTATTCTAGCCTCTCACCTCAAATAAGGCGAAATTGAGCCTATTAATGATGTCAAAGAATCCCCAGCAAGTTCAAATGCGAATCGGTTTCTCCAGGTCAGCCCAGCTTGCTCCAAACATCAGACCGCAGATTTCCCAGATCGCTCCCACACTGGCACTCAATGAAAACACAGTGGAATCCCCATAGTGTAATAGGCAAATAACGTTTTAATAAAAAAATAATATAGCACTCACATTTAAAATGGCTGTGATCAGCATGCAGATGATGACAGTGTTAAAGATGATTATTTACATTGACCATTTATTAATTTTTATTGGCAAGTGCCACTACACCCCCTCTTCTTCATATTATTTTATATATACTGTGATTCAGTACTTGCAAAATATGCTGCAGAAATCTTCCTCCACCAAGTCTGGCTGCATTCATTTTAACTGTGGGCAGATGAAGCTGCTGCCTGTTCACTTCCTAAATTTACACAGAGGCATACCTCCACTCTTCCGCCCTGCAGCACTTATTGGCCCTCTTATGACTCCTCCCCCCCCTCCCTTCCTGGCACGCTCTCCTGAGAGTTAATGCATGATGTCATGGAGAAAAAGTCTAGGCTTTTTACCAGACAAACAGGAAGTGGGCTGTATAAGGTATTTACTGGCAGAAAAAATTACCATATCATACTTGCCTGCTCTGTTGCAGTGGTTTTGCACAGAGCAGCCCAGATCCTCCTCTTCTCCCTCTTTGCTGCTCCTGGCCCCTCCCTCCTGTTGAGTGCCCCCACAGCAAGCAGCTTGCTATAGGGGCACCCGAGTCGAGCTTCAGCTCCGTATGTCCATTCAGACACGGAGCTGCGGTTCTGCCCCACCTCCTTTTTGTCCTGGATGGCTAACTGACTTTGATAGCAGCCGGAGCCAATGGCGCTGCTGCTATGTCTGAGCCAATGAGGAGGAGAGTCCCAGACAGCCGAGGGAATCTTGGACATCACTGGACAGAGTTTGGGTAAGTATTATGGGGTGCTGGGGAGGTTGCTGCACACAAGTTTTTTTTTTATCTTGATGAATAGAATGCATTTACAACTCCTTTAATTACATATGTTATAATTGTTCATGTTGAAGTTCAGCTTTATTGCAGTAGAATTTATTTTTTGGTTTTGGTCTACATTAAAGGTGCAAAATAAATACGTCACCATTAAATAGTTTATAACAATAAAGTTATTTAGCTTGTCTATTTTGTTGTACAACCTCTCTTTGTCATCCCACCTATAAATGACACGCTTTTCCATGTCCTCTCCAGGTCACCATTGTGGTTTTGGGGAACAAGTGTGATCTTCAGGACCAGAGACGGGTGGACCATGACGCAGCTCAGCAGTGGGCCAAGGGCGAGAAGGTGAAATTGTGGGAGGTCTCGGTGAGCGAGAGGCGTACCCTGATTGAACCATTTGTGTTCTTGGGTAGCAAAATGACACAGCCCCAGAACAAGTCTGCCTTCCCACTCAGCCGGCGGAACAAAGGCAGCGGCTCTCTGGACAGTTAGAGTAGTGTGGCTTCCACTAAGTGATGTTATTCTGAATGGTGAGCATGATATCCCTGCATGCAGCTCTCTCTTACACTTCCAGGCTTCTGCCCACTCTACTGAATGGCTCACCAAGGATTCAGCCCACACGGCACCCATCCAGGCAGCTGCTTATACTAGAGTGTGACTATTAATGGTGCCTTTATGTATGTAACTCCACACATATTGATATTGTTATGTATTGAAGGAGTGCATGCTACAACCTAGTAGTCTAAGAGGCTTTTGGTGTAAGCCCCAAAGCCCAGTTTGTGTTCTGGAAGCTGACATTAGGAAACCATGAGCTACCCCTCTAACAAAAGACTTGTTTTATATTTAGGACACTGACACTCCATTTTATTTTATAGAAATTATTTTACATAGAATTTAATATTTATGTAACTAGAGTGCTTGATCACTAGAAAGTGGTTTTAATGTAAAGATATATCCGAATGGCATATTTAACAAGCCCTGCTTTTGATCCTGCGGCTGTCTAGATTTATTCACAAATGCAGATCTCTCCTGCAGTGCCACCTGCCAGTGGAATCTAGTACTACAGCACAGCCATTAAGATAACTACCAAGCTGCATTGTGCCTGAATATGGTGGGAGATTTCTCCATTCTGCTATAGTAAAGGGAATTGATGGGAAAAGATTTAAAAGTTTTACTTTTTTCATCTGAGCCTCACGTGCATCACCACTACTGCATTTTAATATTTACATGACTAGAACATAAACAGTTTTTGATCCTATTTAAAATATGACAGTAATGTACATTCCCAACAACTTAAAAATATAGACAAAGGAATAGTCCACATCATTCTAATAAGATATTCCTACAAAAGGGGACAGACAAACAGGAGAAGGAATTAATCAACTTCAAACATACTCCAAATGCAAATAATTCAGTTAATAAAGGAATTCCCTAGCTCAGAATGATGGACTGCCCTTACCATCAACACTTAAAAAAACAAAAAAAAAAACGTTTTGAATTAAAAAAAATAAGACAACAGTAAAGTTAGCCCAATTTTTTTTATACTGTGAAATATAATGTTACGCTGAGTAAATTGATACCCAACATGTCACGCTTCAAAGTTGTGCCCGCTCGTGGAATGGCGACAAACTTTTACCCTTAAAAATCTCCATAGGCGACGTTTAAAAAATTCTGCATATTTTGAGTTACAGAGAAGGTCTAGGACTAGAATTATTGCTCTCACCCCAATGATCGCGGTGATACCTCACATGTGTGGTTTGTTTACCGTTTCATATGCGGGCGATGCTCACATATGCTTTCGCTTCTGTGCGCATGCTCGTCGGGATGGGGCGCTTTAAAAAAAAAAAAAAAAGTATAATTATTTATTTGACTTTATTTTTTTTTATTTTGACACTGTTTTTTAAAAAAAATAATACAATTTGGGTCGCTTTTATTCCTATTACAAGGAATGTAAACATCTCTTGTAATAGAAAAAAATAAATGACAGGTCCTCTTAAATATGAGATCTGGGGTCAAAAAGACCTCAGATCTCATATATACACTAAAATGCAATCCAATTTTTTTTTTGTCATTCTAAAAAAATAAAAATGGCCCTTTAAGAGCATTGGGCGGAAGTGACGTTTTGATGTCGTTTCCGCCCTGCAGTGATATGGAGACGGGTGGGGGCCATCTTCCCCTTACTCGTCTCCATACCCAGGCAGGGGACAGACCCGATTGCCTAAGCCGCTGCCTCTCCCACCGTCAAAAGTGATCTTGCGGCGTATCCACCACAAAGACCACTTTTATCTGAAAGAGGACCGCCCGCTGAAGAAGAGGATACTGGGGTTATGGTAGCTAGCTGCTACCATAACAATGGTATTCCTCTTCAAAGTACCGACGTATAACAGCGGCGGGCGGTCCGTAAGTGGTTAAACAAAATGTTTTCGTTCTGCTCCCGTACGAGAACATTTTTGGAGTTTGTCCCTCCGGGAATTTTCGTACAAAAATGCGGAAACAGCTGTCAAATTATGTCCACCCTATACGAAAATCGGACGGAAACTATTTGGATGAAAATGTTCGCCCGATTTTCTTATACTGTGTATGGAGAAAAGGCGTGATGTCAAGCAGGTGACAGGAAAGCAGCTGTCAGCTGACAACTTTTTTTTTTTTTTTTTTCTTTAGTGTCTGAAAATTTGAATTAGAACCCCTATTAGGTTTTTACTGCCATTAAGATATACCCTCATCTTTTGCCCTGATGTCAGTGTTTTACCAGACAAGACGTAAGGGTAACCTGTTTAACAGCAATGCTTCTCTTTAATAAAGTAGGGCAAAGCTAGATCCTCAGTCAGATTTGTATTCCTGTGTCAGATTTCCTCCTCCTTTTTAGTTAAACTTGTCAGCAGGACAAGAAACAAGGGTGTAGCCTCGTACACACGGCCGGGAATCCCATCAAGAAAAAAACGTTGGTTTTCCTGACGAGATTCCTGGCAAGCTTTCCTTGCTCGCCGAGTGTACACACGGGCCATTCAAAAGAACTGTCGGTCTTTGGAATGGCAAGAACGCGGTGACATCATCGACCATGCGTTTGTCACATTCGATGTCGTCGCCGTCATCTTGCTACACCCTACACTGCTCTTGTATGCTACCGCACATGTGTCAAAGTCTTTTCGAGCATGCGCGGGTTTACCTGGAGACAGGTAAGCATACACACGCTTGGTTTTCTCGGCAGGAAACACTCTGCCGGGAATCCCGACAAGAAAATAGAGAGCAGGTTCTCTATTTTTCTCGTCGAGATTCCCCGCTGTTTTTCCGACAAGAAACCATACACACGCATGGTTTTCTCTGCAAAAAGCACTCCCAGCAGCTTTCTTGCCAAGAAAACCGTGCGTGTGTACAAGGCTTTAATCTCTCTGAGGCCCCTGATGGCTGCAAGAACCTGATAGGATTACTAATACTTCCCCACTTTATCCAATACTAGAGGAAGAGGTTTTTGGCAGGATATAGATTGTAGGTTGACTCCTGCCACCTAATGTTGGGCTTAGACAAATTAAAGATAAAATAACTGGGCACTAATTACCAATTTGTTAGGTTGGCCTGGATTTTTATAAAAAAAATGTAAGACTAAATGGTTGGGTGTTGTCACGAGTTCAATTGTGAGTGCTCCACTTGTGTCACCAATTAAGGTATTGGTAAATATAGATGAAAGGGCAGTGGATATTGCACCTTCAATTTTCCAAAGCCGGATATGAAAGCAGCAATTCCTTCACTTTACTTTCTGCAGTCACAGCGGAAGAGTAGTAGTTTTATTTTTAAATAGAAACTAACCCAGACATTGTAATATTCCCATTGTGTTTCCCATATATATAATTTAATTCTAAAAGTATCTGCACACAATTGCTAACATTCCAGTCTATAGTTTATCGTAGAAAATGTAATTCCTTTCACTTATTGCACATATTACCCAATACCTGTTACTGCACAGACAGATATGAGGGGAATTGACATTTCATTTTCTATCAATAATGATAAATCCATTCTAAGTGCCCTAAGAGGCACAAACCACAGCTTTAGATCTGTTCAAGCATTGTTTTAAGACACTAGCCCAAGGTAAACCTCTCATAGCTTTTCATTCCTCCAAAACAAAACTTCCATTAGAGAATACAAAATGCTATGTTAGACTTGTAGTAGCACATAGGTTTAAACCTTATCTGTCTTTCTGGCTCCAAAAAATGTGATTAAAAAAAAAGGTTCCGGGTGGAAAACTATGAGCCATACATATCAGATGCATTCGCTGTTTAGCGGCCCATCTGTATTCAGGCAGGTGCTGCAGATGCCTGAATACAATGGAGATTCCTCCCACCTGTTAGTGTGGATGGGGGAATCAAGTGATTTCCTGTTTGGATCTTTCGGACTGAACACATGAAATTCGAGCCATCTTTGCCTAGCCTTAAAGGATCACTAAAGGATTTTTTTTATAGCTAAATAGCTTCCTTTACCTTACTGCAGTACTGGTTTCATGTCCTCATTGTTCGTTTTTGCTTTGAAGTAGCTGTAATTCTGCTGTGATCTCCACACTTCCTGCTTGGCTCCTTATGAAAAAACTCATGGCAGCTTTTCACTGTGGTCCAAGCTGTGTGTCTAAAACTCCTCAGAACCAATCAGATTCATTTTAAAAACAAAACCCTGCCCTGGATTTGTTTGTTTTTGTTCTGTGGGTCTCTTTACTTCACATAAACATGAAACCAGTTTAAAACCGAAACTAGAGGCACATTATATGATAGAATTTAATCTATTTTTAATCAATTTTAAAAGGAATCCGTTAACTTTTATGTCTCTATACCCTGTAAACAGTCATTTCAGCAAAACATTTTTTTTCCTTTAGTGACCCTTTAAGCTGACTTTACACTAGTAGAATTTTGTTGGAAAATCGAACAAATGTCCTTAAAATCAAAATCTGTAACTCTTTAGTGAGGTCAATCAGGGTTTGTTTTCGCCCATAGGAGCAGAATGGAATTTTTTTTTTTAGTTTAGGAGAGTACATTCACTCCCAAAATGTAATGTTAAAAGAATTTTTTTTTTTTAAATAATTTGGAATGACATACATAATGTCATCAAATGTATTGATGAGAATTTTCGTACTAATGTTCGTACAAAATTCTACTAGTGTATGGCCATTTTAAAGCTTAACTTGATGTTTCATTTAACTTTAAATAGTTTGTTTGGACCAAGCTGGTCCAAACAAGCAGTTTCCTTCACTAACGTGCATCCGTTGTCAGCATTTTATAAACGCTATGAAGCATCATTTACATACAGAATACAGCTCTTTGTTCCGGCAGCTGGATGGGTGCTTCCAATTCAGTTTCTGGAACAAAATCGGGGTCAAGCTGAGCACTGCTCAGTCATTCACAGGAGGTGGGGGTGGTAGGCAGATAATGTCAAAATCTCCGCTCAGCCAGTTAGAGGAAGCATGGTCTCCATCCTGCTGCTGGAACACAGTGCTGTATACTGTATATAGCTGATGCTACATATAGTTTACAGAGAGCTTCCAGCAGAATAATGTGTTAGTGAAGGAAATTGTTTATTTGGTCCCAACTAAATTTAAATTAAACATGGAGTTAGGCTTTAAGGGCCAGTTCACACCACATGCAGTCTAGTGCATCTTTTTTTCTGCATCAAAAGCACATTGGAAAGTAGTTTATATGGTTTCCAATGGCATAGTTCACACCAGTGCAGTCAGCTCCAAGGCGTTCCAGGAGAAAGTAGAACATGCTGCATTTTCCTGCACTGGACTGTCCAGGAATGCGGTAAAATGCACCAGAATGCACTGGAGCACATCTTAAATACATCTTACCCCAGTACAATGGGGTGAAAAAACAGGGGGATTATTTTGTATGGAGCATCTGGAAACGCATCAAAAAAGGACCAGGTTGGTTCACAAATGTGTAAAAATACACATGCAGAAACTCATCCAGAATGGAGTTAGGTGGTGTGAACGGCTCTAAGGTTGGAGGTTATGGGTGGAGATTCTCTTCCATTCAGACCACAGAGCAGGACCTGCAGTCAGTGACTTTAGCTCTGAGTTATCACGTGATAAAATGTAGAGAGCTCCAGAGGATAATAGTGCTGGAAGAATGAAAAACTGTGATATGAGTTGTGCTTATTTGCCAGGAGACTGAATGATAAGGCTTAATATTTTTATTTAGGCAAGTCCATATCTTTTTCTCAGAGCATCAGTCATGCTGTTTTTCTTATAAAATACTTCACCGCTTACAGTTGGCCATTTTTAGCATATATATATATATATATATATATATGTGTGTGTGTGTGTGTGAAAAAGTGTGCTATATAATATGCTTTAAGACCACACCCACATTTCACCATGGCTACCAATCAGTGCACACACTTTCTTTAGGCTATATTATAATCATGAAATATTGCAAATTTAAAATATTTTTTTTAAATATCCACATATAATTACGTTATTCTTTTTTAGAAACTCTACAGTTATTGTGGGAAAAAAAACATTTTTTACAGCATTCCAGTATCTTTACCGACCCAGGTACATGTAAATACATTTTTCATATTACATTGTAACTACTGTTATGTCAAAGCTGAGTATGTGCACACTGAAAAGAAATCTGGGTTCTCATAATTCGGTAGTTTTCCTCCTTTGCTGTGTAAGTGGAAGAATTGGAACACACCATTCTGAAGAGGAGTCCATCGGAAATGGTTATTTCAAAGTTTTGAGTGTCTTATTCATTATTTTGCTTTTTAATATCTTTTTGCAGCTGCATGAGCAGTAATGTCAAATAAATGAAAACTCTGGTAAGGAGCACAAGATTTCCTAAGTCCACCTTCTGAATGAAAAATGACCCATGCAGACAAGGGGCCCCTGTGTGTTACAAAGCAATGTGACTTTTTGAAATGTGATTGGCACACGTGTAGGCTTCTGCTGGCATCCCTGAAATCATCTTGATATACTGTTTACTTTTGCTTTTCCCTAATAGCTTCTGGGACACAGCAGAGCTTGGACACTTATTTTCAGCATCACGGCAGCAAGCTCCTCCTTTTCAAAAGTGCTATATACCCAGTCCATGCTCATTTTCCCCATCCCAGCAAGTCTGGGTCTCTGGACAGAACATACTGCGCCAGAAAAAAAACAGCGTGAAATTTACAGGTTCCGTTTTGGCACAAGAGAAGCACATTGCCATGACACTGAAAATGATCGCTCAAGCTCTGCTGTATCATGAAAGCCTTACGGGACAAGTGAAGGTAAACAATATGGGAGTATTTCGGGCAGGCTTCTGGGGTGCCTAAAGCCCTGTACACACGATCGGATATCTGATGGAATCTAATCCAATGAATTTTTTCGTCGGATATCCGATGAAGCTGACTTTCATCAGTCTTGCCTACACATCATCAGTCAAAAATCCGATTGTGCGAAAACGCGGTGACGTACAACACTACGACGAGCCGAAAAAAAATGAAGTTCAATGCTTCCAAGCATGCGTCGACTTGATTCTGAGCATGCATGGATTTTTGTCCGATGGAGTTCCAGACAGATGATCGGATTTTTCTATCGTTTTTTTATCCATAGGAGAATTTTAAAACATGTTCACCGATGGAAAAAAAAAACGATGGGGCCCCCACACACGATCGGTTTGTCCAATGAAAACAGTCCATAAGAGTGTGTTAATCACATTACATTACATTGCATTGTAATATATTTGGGCCTCTTGTCTGCATGGATAGTTTTTTTCTCAAAAGGTGGACTGTTTTTAACGAAAAACTTCAGAGCAGAGATCTCCATTCTGATTACCCATTGGGTTATCCACCCCACCAGCATTTATTTGTAAATATCGGTTTTGTATGGACTGATCCTATAGAAGAAAAACGGCAATATATATTAAAATAGCCTCTTTGCTGTCTTTTAGAGTAGACAACTTGGTCTATTTAAAACCCAAATTGCAGAAGAGTTAGGATGCTGTTGCAAAATCGACATAAAAACAATGCAATGATTTGTAAATCTCATATACCCATTCTTCATAATAAAAAAAAAAAAACTGCTTAAGCTATGAAAATATAAAATTTGAAGAATGGTAGAAAGGAGAAACATCCTAAAATTGTTTGTTTGATATCTATTTTCCTGAAATACTCCAATCAGGAAAATGTAACATTATGGATCCTAGATGTGGCTGGAGGATATTTGTAGGAGCTGTGCAAATGCTTGAGACATTCACACAGCAATTTTTTGTTTTTTAATAAATAGAGCCCTAAGAGCCAGCAATGTACTTAACCTTTCACACTGACCCCATCTGTTTTTATAGGATTTCGTGCATTGTATAACATTTGTCAGTTTGTTCACAGCAAGAAAATATGATGCATATAAATTAATCCTATACAAACAAACATCCACTCTAGCAAGGGAATGGACCTTATGTCCAGGTGCACAAAAACAGTAGTTCTTACTTACTAAGCTACCACAACACAGTGGGGGTTATTTACGAAAGGCAAATCCACTTTGCACTATAAGTGCAAAGTGCACTAGAAATTGCATTGAAAGTGCACTTGGAAGTGTAGTCGCTGTAGATCTGAGGGAGACAAGCAAGGAAAATAAAAAAACGCATTTTAGCGTGCACATGATTGGATGATTAAATCAGCAGAGCTTCCCCTCATTTCAGATCTACCCCTCAGATTTAGAGTGACTGCACTTTCAGTGCAGTTTCAAGTGCACTTTGCCTTTGTTTTACCTTTCGTAAATAACCCCCAATGTCTTTTTGCAGAGAAATGTACTCTAGCTCCCCTAATAGTTTGGGAAACTTTGAGAGAGACTGCCTTGTGGAAGCAGCTGACTCCACTATAAACAGTGGTCATATCAGTGGTCTAATTGCCCCATATTACGCCACTTTCTCAAGAACCCACAGTATCCTTTCCTCACCAAACTGGCTTTCGCTGTGCTTTTAGTAAACAGAGCACCAAAGGGAAAATGTAAGCCCTTTATATAATCCTACCAGTGCTTTTCTCACAGTATGAATGTGTGAACATGGTTCGGATGTGACCTCAATGGAAAGGGCAAGCAAAACCTCCAGTCTGCACACACAGCCACAGTGGTTGTTTTGCTAACAACTACATGTCCAATGTGGAAAATTAATCTTCATAAATGTATTTCCTGATGAACCTTTATGTACATGGTTCTGTTTTATGTATACACATGTGTTCTGTTTCCCACCTTTATTAATGGATGTATACATGTTATTGTACTTTATAAAGCAGCCATTCCACAAATTTGCATGTTGTCTTTTTTTTACTGATGTTAAAGAAGAAGAAAATAAAAAATACTTCCAGGCCAATAATGAAGAGCCAATTATTATGTTCAATCCAGGGATAGATAAAGTAGGGTCTAACCAAGGTAACACCAAGTGTGTATGAAAATAAAGTGTTGTCAAATGTTTTCTATTGCACGTGTTCCTTATTTGCCCCAATAGCTGCCATGCTAGACTGGGTAAACATTGGGTTTTACAGTAAGGCTGGCTATACAGTAGCAATGCTCTGTAAAGCGATTTGTGGTAGAAAGCAGCAACTGTCAAGCACTCAGAAGGTGATCCTGTCGCCTCCTGAATGACTGACTGATTTTTTTCCCCCCTTCTACTGAATGGCAGTTTATAATGAGATTAATGTGCTGCAACCAAATGCTTGGCTTGCAATTGGGGACATTTGGGCTCTATTGATTTGAATGGGCAAGTGTGAAAGGCATTGTCGCCTGTCAACTTGGCATGTTGCGTTTAATTTTTGCTGCAACACACAACATTATGGCTGTGGCATGTGAACAACTTCCTATGGCTGTTGTTGAGCCTTTAGGTGGACATTAAAGAACAGCTCAGCCACTTGCTATTTTCCTCCTGACCACCCTTGGAAATGAGCCTTTACAAAATCAATGACATTATTTGAGTGGCCAACCTCTGTTAAGTCCTATCATGTGGTTTTTGGTGCTTTTACTGGAGTTTTCAGTTACAGTGCATGAAAAGCATCAGTACTGAAGGTGAACACTATGGCTGGTGATTAGAGCTGCACAATTAATCGTTAAAAAAATTGTGATCTTGATTCAACGACGATCTCGAATGCAATTTGCCATTCTTTCATATAACAAGTGGAGAAACAAGCTGTCAAAAGACAATATCCAGGCAGTCTGCCAAGTTTTTAACAACATGAAACATTGTAACTAATGCTTCCTTCTTAGACTAAACTTCTGTGTGTAAATGCAGGAAGTTTAACCACTTAAAGTCTAAATCTTTTTCTGACACTTGTTTCTTAAAGCAGAGGTTTTTTAAAGTCCGCAGCTACAAATACTGCAGTTGCTGACTTTTGAAATAAGGACACTTACCTGTCCAGCACGCCCACAATGTCGGCTCTCAGGTGCTGCCGCTGCCATTTTCGATAAAGGGAATCAGGAAATGAATCCTTGCGGTTTCACTTCCTGGTTCCCTACTGCGCAATGCCACTGATCCCTGCTGCTTTCTGGGACCCATGTGTCTCCCAGAAGACAGGAGGGGTGCACCAGACGTGCCGTAGACTCCCGCAGATAATGCAAGGGTCTATGCCGGGAAGTGAGTGCAGTGGGGGGGTAATCCAGACAGCGGAGGTTCCACTTTTGTGTGGATCTCCGCTTTAAGTTAAAATCAATATTTTTTTTGCTAGAAAATTACCTGGAACCCGCAAACATTTTATATTTATATATATATATATATATATATATATATATATATATATATATATATATATAAAATATATATTTTAGCAAAGACCCTAGGCAATAAAATGGCAATTGCTGCAATATTTTATGTCACACTGTATTTGCCCAGCGGTCTGTCAAATGCAATTTTTTGGGAAAAAATAAATTTCAATGAATAAAAAAACAAACGAAACAGTAAAGTTAGCCCAATTTTTTTTTTGTTTTAATGTGAAAGATGATGTTACCCTGCGAGAATCGTGATCTATCTTCTAAGCAAAAAAAATTGCGATTCTCATTTTAGCCATAATCATGCAGCTCTACTGGTGACTATGTCTGTGTTGCAGTAGTGTGCACTAAAAAAAGTATGAGATGCTGTATTTCTCACACAGGGTGGTGAGACAATCCACTGCATCAAACCACGCTGCCGCACATGGAACTAATTGAAATGTCATTAGTGACGTTTTAAAGTTCGAAGAATCAGCGCATCCACACTATTCCTCCCAGTGCGCACTAGTGGCCTCATGCACAGGAGAATATAAATGTATAATAAGAAAATGTCTTCTGCGCAAAGGTGTAATAGCCTTTTACAGGTGTAAAAAAGGATACCACGTTGCTGGGGAATGCTTTAAGCCTTGCTGTGTTCTAGGACTGGGGATGTCCTGAAGCCAGTACAAAAAAGGAGCTCAATAAGCTATTGTCTGTTTTTTGTAGACTTTTTATGCAGGATCCTGCTGGCAGCAAAATCTTTCATATAATGAGGTCCATAATGCACCTCAGCTTGTAAGGACATACAACAGGTCTGTATTGGCTGAAATGCATATTATATAGAGTGATTTATTCAGATGAAAGCCGAGGTCATTCTGGGCCTACCTGGACACTTAGGGGGTTATTTACGACAGGCAAATACACTTTGCGCTACAAGTGCAAAATGCACTTGAAATTGCACTGGAAGTGCAGTCGCTGTAAATCTGAGGTGTCACAATGTGACACTGAACTACTATGATGAATTTAAAATAGTAAAAAGTAAAAATAAAAGTTAAATTCAATATTTTTTTTAAATAATCAGAAAAAATAGTCAGTGTTTAAAATCTATGAAAAGCCACATGCAGTAAAGGTTGATATACACAAAACACCTCCTGTACAAATACATTTTAGTGCGAATAAATGTAAAATAGAAAATGATAAAATAACAATATTAATGTGAATGTCACATTCTTGTGCAGTCTCAATGTAAAGGTCGCATTCTGGTGAAGTCATAATATGAAGGAGCAAATTGCCAACATCCAGGTGCTACAGCATTAGGCTTGTAGTGAGACTTTGCCAGGTGAATTCCTGGCAAGTCTCAATGTGAAGGTTACATTCTGGTGGAGTCTCACTGTGGATGTCACATTCTAGTAGACTCTCAATGAGAATGTCACATTCTGGTTAAGTCACAATATGAAGGAGCAAAGTACCAACGCCCAGGTGCTACAACATTAGGCTTGTAGTGAGACTTTGCCAGGCGAATTCCTGGCAAGTCTCAATGTGAAGGTCACATTCTGGTGGAGTCTTAATGTGAAGGTCACATTCTGGTGGAGTCTCGATGTGAATGTCACTTTTTGGTGAGATTCAATGTTGAATTTACATTTTGGGGAGTCTCAAGTTATCTTTTGCTTTCTGGGGTGTTTATTTTTCATTTTCTTTTGTTTGGGATTACTGGGGGTTCTTCTGCAGATGGAGAACATTCTGGTGGGCTCTCAATGTGAACGTCACATTCTGGTGGGCTCTCAATGTGAGCGTCACATTCTGGTGGAGTCTCATTGTGAAGGTCACATTCTGGTGCAGTCTCAATGTAAAGGTCACATTCTGGTGGAGTCGCAAAGTGATGGTCACATTGTCGGAGTCTCAATATGAGGGTCACATTCTGGTGGAGTTTAAATGTGAAGGTCACATTCTGGTGGAGTCTCCATGTTAAGGTCACACTCTGATGAAGTTTCAATGTGAACATTACATTGTGGTGGAGTCTCGCTGGATGTCGCACTCTGGTAGATACTCAATGTGAACGTCACATTCTGGTGGAGTCGCATTATGAAGGAGAAAATTACCAACATCCAGGCGCTACAGCAATTAGGCTTATGGTGAGACTTCTTGGGGACTTGAGTACTACTTTGAGGCAGAAGTCAGCTTGAAGTAGTACAGGAACCTATTCTAAAGTCGGAGCGCTGTAAGAAGACAGTGATTATTGCTAGTGGTTATAGAAGCCGCTAGCGATAATCACAGTTAAAACCAGGCATGCTGGTTGTACCCAAGTTAATCAAACGATCAACTTGGTACATTCAGCCTGCCCATACATGGTTTGAATCTTGGCCGATTCCTGCTGAAAATCTTGCACTCCTTGCTAATTGGAGAGTTCTAGCTCTGACTCAGGAGGGAGTGTCAGAACCCCTTTAGAAAAATCACTGCTAGAGTCCTTCTCGGGAGCATGCTGGTAGGGGACAGACTTTTCTAATAGGTTGTGGCTGCTTTCTAAAGAAAACATTGTAAGATAGGCTTTCTCAACAAGAACTTTTTGGAAACCTAGGTTTCTAGGGGTTCCCGTGAGCAATGGTCTTTTGATCTCCTGCCTACATTGACTGCCATTGAAAGTGGACATGTCCCTACTGATGTACCATGAGCTGCAAATATAATCAATTTGGCAGGCGTTTCCTACAATCTAAAAAAAATCGAATAAATGTGAAGAGAGTCCCGAGGTCCCAAGGCTCTAAGCTGAAGTCCCAGATCCCACTGCCAGAGCAAGTTCCATTCAGTGGGATATCCTCAATGCACTCGCACATTGCACCCAGTATGGATTACATTACTTGCTTGCGCTCTACGATTCTCCCCCCTCCACTTCAATCTCTCAGTTCCTGGTTGCTAGGACCGCTGACGTCCTAGCAACCAATGACGTGGTTTGTAGGCGTCCACTCTGCCACCCGATTTTGGCTCCTCCTTACTGCCTCCCAGCCTCTCCTGACACTGCACACATGGATGATAGGTCTTATCCTCTCCAGTGTGTAGTTAGGTGTCCCCGCATACACAGTCCACTCTACTGGCCCCGCTCCTCCACTTAGCTCTGTGCTTGACTCATCACAGTGACATGCTTTCCCTCCTTGGACTCTTCTGCGGGCAGCTGCCGAGTGACTGCTCCCCTGTAAGTAGTGTGTTGTTCCATTAGCCAGGCTCCCTCTCCCCCACCTCTGATAAATTTCCCTGGGTGTCTCAGCTTCTGCAGAGCTTCATGAAGGGGGGAGGGTGGAGCTGCTGGGTGTTGTGGTGCGGGGCAGTGATTGGCAGCTCTGGGGTTCCCTAAATCCTAACCAAACCTCCCTTTCCACCCAAACTACCCCCCTGTCTCTCCACCATAAACAACCCCCTGACTCTCCACCCTCAACAAACCACCACCTGCTTCTCCACCCTAAACAAACCCCCTCTTCCTGTCTCTCCACCCTAAACAAAACACCCTCCCTGTCTCTCCACCCTAAACAAAATCCCCTCCCTGCTTCTCCACCCCAAACAACCCCACCCTCCCTGTCTCTCCACCCTAAATATAACCCCTTCCCTGCCTCCACCCTAAACTAATAACCCCACTCCCTGCCTGTATCCTAATCAAACAACCACATATTCCCTGCCTCTCCACCCTAAACAAATAACCCCCTTCCCTGCTTCTCCCTAAACAAAACCCCCTCCCTGCCTCTCCACCCTAAACAAATAACCCCCGGCCCTCCACCATAAACAAATAACCCCTTAGCCTGCCTCTCCACACTAAACAACAACCCCCTCCCTGCCTCTCCACCCTAAACAAATATCCCTCTTTCTCTGCCTCTCCACCCTAAACAAAACCCCCCCTTCCCTACCGATCCACCCTAAACAAAACCCCCTTCCCTGCCTCTTTATCCTAAGCAAACCCCCCTTCCCTGCCTCTCCACCCTAAACAAATAACCCCTTTCCCTGGCTCTCCACCCTAAACAACCCCCTCTTTCCTGCCTCTCCACCCTAAACAAACCTCCCTTCCCTGGTTCTCCACCTTAAACAACCCCTTGTTCTCTGCCTCTTCACCCCAAACAACCCCCCTTCCCTGGCTCTCCACCCTAAACAAATAATTCTCTCTCACTGCCTCTCCACCCTAAACAAAACTCCTGCATCTCCACCCTAAACAAATAATTCTCCCTCACTGCCTCTCCACCCTAAACAAAACTCCTGCATCTCCACCCTAAACAAATAACCCCCTTCCCTGCCTCTCCACCCTTAACAAATAACCCCCCTCCCTGCCTCTCCACCCTAAACAATAACCTCAGTGTTTAATGATGGGGTTAGTATGAGGGAGGGGGTCCTGTGTAATGATGGATTGATATGGGGGATTTGGGGGTAAAATAGGAGCATTTATGCTAGAATGAGGGGTGTGGAAGGAGGATTTTTGTTTTAACATGTCCCTTCCACTGTTAACAGTCTGGCCACACCCACTTTTTGGCATGACGTGCCACATGCTT
Organism: Rana temporaria; assembly: GCF_905171775.1. Classification (NCBI taxonomy): domain Eukaryota; kingdom Metazoa; phylum Chordata; class Amphibia; order Anura; family Ranidae; genus Rana; species Rana temporaria. The sequence continues at coordinate 74,493,644 of NC_053500.1, read as the reverse complement.
ACTTCAGCCTCAGGTGTCCCTTATTCTCAAGATCTAAAGTTGGGAGGTATGTAGATATGAGATTTCAGCCTTCCACCAGCAGAATGCATGATACTTGAAAACAAAAGTATCTTGTGCCCTCCACCAAACAAATAAGCCTCTTTACTGGACTGCTTTGATTCCCAATTATAGAAATCAACAATGCATGGGTGATTCCAAACCTAAAGCATTAAAACACCAGCATAGACACCATTCCCAAAACTCCAGATGGCTCCAGAAGCAGTCAATTCGGCTGGGTGACACCATGCAAGATTTTATGCAAAAGAACCAAGGCCACACATATTTCATTTATTTATTTTCAAAAAAGTAGACAGGTACTCGCACTTAAAAAAAAAAGAAAATTGGCACATAAGTAAACCACTGCACTGGCTAGCCTCTTAAGGTGCACATACTCACAGGTTCTAGGTGAATGATGACAAAAAGGTATTTAAAGTAGAAGTCCAGCCTGAGCTTGTTAGACTGGGCTTCTCCTAAGGGTCACAGGAGTGCAATTCGTTTTGCACTCCTGTGACCCTTTTCAGCAGAGAGCGGTCTGAAGTCTGCTCTCCACTGACGTCACACAGATCAGTCTAGGCAACGCGTCATCCCAACTCTGGCAGTCTGGATCCACCAGGTGCCTGGACTGATGGCCTACTCAGCCTCTCAGCGAGCCCTTCCCCGCCCCTCCACAGCTTAGCGCTCCAGTGAGCGTGGAGGAGCAGAGCAGGAGAGCTGCTGATTAAAGCGGAGGTTCACCCATACCTTACACATTTTCCCCTTCGCTTTATGCTCGTTTTGTCTAGGGGAATCGGCTATTTGTATTAAAATATGATCCGTACTTACCCGTTTTCGAGATGCATCTTCTTCCGCCACTTCCGGGTATGGGCTGCGGGAATGGGCGTTCCTTCTTGATTGACAGTCTTCCGAGAGGCTTCCGACGGTCGCATCCATCGCGTCACGATTTTCCGAAAGAAGCCGAACGTCGGTGCGCAGGCGCAGTATAGAGCCGCACCGACATTTGGCTTCTTTCGGCTACGAGTGACGCGATGGATGCGACCGTCGGAAGCCTCTCGGAAGACTGTCAATCAAGAAGGAACGCCCGCTCCCGAAGACCCATACCCGGAAGCGACAGAAGAAGATGCATCTCGAAAACGGGTAAGTACGGATCATATTTTAATACAATTAGCCGATTCCCCTAGACCGAACGAGCAGGAAGCTAAGGGAAAAAAAAAAAAAAAAAGGAATTGGTTGAACTCCCGCTTTAACAGGCAGAAGCTCTCTGCTCGGGGAGCTGAGAGAACCAAGCCATCAGTGGTGTTCGATGGCTCGGTTCTCAGTGCAGAGACGGCGGGGGACAGATGTAGCATCGGTACGATGCTGCATCTACCTAGGTAAGTATGATTATGAGGGGAAAAAATCCCATACTTCTCTTTAATGTAATGCAGTTCGAAAAAAGCCACAGCCCTTGCTGCCTATGTGGAAGCAATGTTCTCTCTGCAGAGGTCTTACATGCCCCCTCCTGAATCTGATCCACAGTACAGCACTGCAATCAATAAAGCTTATGCTGCCTGCTGATTGGAGAGCTCTAGCTCTAAACCTTCAGGGAGCAAGTTGGACCTCTGCAAAGAGACTGCTGCTTCCCTATAGAGAGCAATGGACTTTCCCTGCAAAATGCTAACATGGCACAGCTTTTTGTACTCAGGCTGTGACTGGTTTACACACCATTTGTTTTTATGCATCTGGTTTGTATTGAGCTGATTTCAAATAAAAGTTCAGTTTGGCTTTAAGGTTAAAGTGAACCTGTGGTATGCCTATAGAGGGCAGTTAATTCTGTCAGGAGTAAGCAAATCTAATCAATTTTATAGTACAGATTGCTTGCTAAACAGAAGCTGCACAAGAATAATATATAATACTGTCCATTTCAATTTCATTGTGTTGCTTTTAGAATAAAAAAAAAAAAAATCTGAAACGCATCAATTCTTCTAACTGCATTTTGGTGCCCTGTAACATGTGTTGGAAATGCACTGGGTCAATATGCTGGGGTAAAATTGACAATGGATGGCACTGTAACACACTAATGCATGTAACATGTGTTAACATATGTTGCAATAACACACAAAAGTGTGATTCAGTGCTTACATATGGCAGTTCACAGAACCATAGAAAACACAAAATCCTCCAAACACTTACCAGCTAGATTGCAAAATAAAAAAAAAGTCAAAATTGTTTGAACAGTTTGGGTCCTTTCGCACATTCCGTCTATCAAGAGATGGATGAAACATAGACAGCAATGTACTCCTATGGGCAAACAGATGATCATCCGTTTACATCCACATACATTCAGGTCTATTTTTTAGACCTGAACAGATGTAAACAAACGGTCCATTTTTGCATCGGTTGTTAGGAGCCAGCACCTGCTGTGTTCTAACAACCAGTGACTCATCTCTGCAAAATTTAAACAACAGACTGAACAGTCAAATCAATGAGGAGTGTCCACAGCAGACAAGGATGGGGGGTGCAAGGAGGGGGCAGTGTGTACAGAGGCTAATGCTTGCTGGCTCCGTGACATTGCCAGGAGAAGCAGAGCTGTGATCCAGCCCCACTACTAAAGGAAACAAAGGGGCCTGGTCATCAGTGACATCACCTGATAACCCAACTTAAAGCGGGAGTTCACCCGAATTTTTTTTTTAACATTAGATTGAGGCTAATTACGGGAAGCAGAATCGGGTGTTTTTTTAAAAATCAATGCAGTACTTACCATTTTAGAGATAGATGTTCTCCGCCGCTTCCGGGTATGGTCTTCGGGACTGGGCGTTCCTATTTGATTCACAGGCTTCCGACGGTCGCATACAGCGCGTCACGAGTTGCCGAACGTCGGTGCAGCTCTATACGGCGCCTGCGCACCGACGTTTGGCTACATTCGGAAACTCGTGACGCACTGTATGCGACGGTCGGAAGGCTGTCAATCAAATTGGAACGCCCAGTCCCGCAGCCCATACCCGGAAGCGGCGGAGAACATCGATCTCTAAAACGGTAAGTACTGCATTGATTTAAAAAAAAAAACACCCGATTCTGCTTCCCGTAATTAGCCTTAATCAAATGTTAAAAAATATTTTTTTAAGTGAACCTCCACTTTAAGTGCTGGGAGAAGCAGAGCTGTGATCTGCCCCATTGCTAAAGGAAACAAAGGGGCATGGCCATCTGTGACATCACTGGGTGACTCCCCCCCTTTGTTTATTTTAGTGGATGGAATGACAGCTCTACTTCTCCCAGCACTAAAGTAAACAAAGGGACCGGCTCATCAGGTGATGTCATTGTTTCCTTTAGTGGTGGGGCTGGATCACGGCTCCACTTATCCCATCAATGTCATAGAGCGGAATGCATGGAGTCTCTCTGTACATACTGCCCCCCCTCCTTGCAAACATTGTCCCCCCATCCTTGTCTGCTGTACATACTGCCCCCTCTCCTTGCACACCCTGCTCCTCGAATTTTGTCTAAAGTAAACAAAGAGCCAGGGGTCACCAGGTGATGTCCCATGATGACCCACCCCTTTGTTTACTTTAGCAGCAGAGAAGATCACAGCTACAATTCTGATGCTAACGTAAACAAAGGGGTGGGTCACCAGGTGATGTGATGGGATGACTTCCCTTTTTTTCACTTTAGCAGTGGGGGGAACCAGCAATGTCTTTTGGAGCGGGCAAGCAATGGGAACGGTCGGGTTTGGGCGGGCAAAAATGTTGTTCTTTTCGTAAGGGTCAGTGGCCATTGTCCACCTACATCGCTGGATGGCGTGATTGACGATGGATTTGCATCAAGGGACTTTTTTTTTTACATAAAGGACTATGTTGTGTGTTAATTTAAACTAGTATTTTTTTGTGTGAATGAATAGGGGTACTATTCACCCCATACTGGTTCACTTGGAGGGGTCTAGTATGGATTTTGGGGGGTGACCTCACAACATTTTTTATTTATTTTTGGAGTGAAGTTGCTTCCCCCCCCCCCCCCCCAATCCATACCAGACCCAAGGGCCTAGTTGCAGGGATCAGTCATGGTTGTTAAGGATGCCAGCTGGCAGATGTAAAAAACAAATGATGAAAAACTGAACTGAACTGAAAACTGATGTAAAGACTGATGTAACCAGAATCCATCTTTTCCTTTAAAAAAATGTGACTGAACGGATGACGCCTATGTGAAAGGACACTAAAACTGCTTACATTTAAAGGCTGAGTTAGAGATATTTTGAAAATAAGCTGAGAGAAGAACAACGATGCAGCTATAAACCTTGCAGCTGTTACATATATCCTCCTACTGCGACTCAGTGGCAAATGTCACTGCGCACACTACAGGGAAACTTAGTGACGTGAGCAGTGTGACCACTAGCATTAATTCTGTCCTTCCAGCTGTAGGACAGAGATAAAAGGGACAGCTGGTCAGATGAGTCTGCTCATTCTTCCTCAAGGCAAAACTGTCTGACTCACACTGATAAAGTAGTAAAATCTGAGCAAACAACTTGGCAACGCTAAGCGAAGACAGCAGAGAAGACAGAGAGAGATTTCTTCCTAAATTGTTACAAAGTTTTATCCTTGCCTCCATTTAGACATTGGCTTGATACATCAAAGCCCAACTAAGCAGTAATTACTTTCCATGTAAATTACTCCGTGATTTGTTAAAAAACGGCAAAAGCATTATGAACCTTTCTACCTGCACCCTGTGTTTTATACCTGCTTAAGATATGCATTGATCATGTAGTTTCATGGTATCATTTGTTGCCCTGCACACAGTCTGTAGTAGAGGAAATCTTCATATTTATTTATCAGCAGTTTATGGTTCTGTTCAAACATGAGGCATATGGTATGGCACTGCACATAGGCATGACCCTTGTCTGTAGTGTGAGAACTGACATTTCCTGTGCAGACACTGCATATCTCACAATCCCTGGGTCTCTCAGGCTAGTGTTTGCAGGCGAGAGCTAAACAGCAATTTGATCTGATACAGACACAAACAGGCAGAGCATTCACAGACACACAGGGGTTTATTTACTATAGCACCCAGTTAGCAAATGGGGGAACAAATGGTCACAAGCAACTAAAATCCATAGAAAATGAAAAAATCTAGTCAGAATAGGTATTTACTATAGCACACAGGGAATAAATAGTCACAAAATCAAATTCACTATAGGTCACATAAATCAGTGACCGACGAAATCAGTAGTCGTGGTAGAAGCATGGGAAATGCACATGAAAATAATGTTTAGCGCTTAATCTTAATTAAGAGATTAAAGTGGTTGTAAACCCTTACAGACCACTTTATGCTACAGGTAAGCCTATAATAAGGCTTACCTGTAGCAATCCATTATATCTAAGGAGATATCCCCTGTACCCTACATGTGCCAATGTCATCAGCAAATGCGCAGTGGGGCAAACTGAAGCAATGGCAACGCATACGCGGGAGTGACGTAATTGCGGCTCCGGTAAATCAAACCGTCGGAGCCCACGATACCCGGAAGTCACTCTGGGAGAGATGTCGCCAGAGGGGGGACGGGGACCACTGCGGTGGCTTCGATGTAGGGTAAGTAATTCATAATGAGCTAGTATGCTATGCATACTAGCTCATTATGCCTTTGTCTTGCAGGTTTTTTTTCTGAGGGTTTACAACCACTTTAAATGGTTCCTAAACATGTGGTATATTGTTTGGAGATGATCTGCTTTTACATTTCTTGAAATATTGTTGTGAAAGCAGACATATGCTTGAAAGTCTGAGAAGAGATAATGCCCCGTTTTTAGAACTCTGCACTGACACAAGTGAGCATGCCCAGATTGAAAACGACAAAATACAAAAACATACTTGGGGGGCACACCCTAAAAAGGCTTTACATCTAAGATGGTGCTTCTATAAGACCAAAGACAATACAAAACAGATTACAGTGCACACATGCAAAAATTAGGGGGTCCTAACCTAGTAATAGAATGAACCATGGGATATAAACCCCTCCCCCTCCTTATTATCCCTTATTAGTGGCCACCAGTGCATAGGAGGAATCCCTTCAGTTCTCCTATGCAGGAGTTAGGAGTTTATCTCCCATGGTTGAGACACAGGTTCTTTCATTCTATTACTAGTTTAGGACCCACTAATTCTGGGTACTTTGTCGCAGTAAGTGGGCTTAGCACTATATGACCATATAGTGTGACCAAACCCCTGTATTTTTGAATGTGTTCAGGTGTTTTTAATTAGCCTTGCAGGATAAATGTCATTTTTGCATGTGTGTGCTGCAGACTGAAAAGTAGTCACAATCCTACTTTCATTTTATTTTAGCCCCGTGCTATAGTAAATTCCGAAATGTGGGAAGTCCCGTTCCCAACCGGGAATTTGTGAGAGCTAGCAAACTATATACAATTTTTTTATAAATGCAAGTGTCAACTATTGATTTTCACTGTATAACTGTTACTTCAAGTGGCTGAATAGCTGGTGTAGTAAAGAGGGGTTTGGGTTCTTGGAGGACTGGGCCGACTTCTCAGTCGATAACCAGTACTATAGAAGGGACGGACTGCACCTAAATGAGGAGGGTGCAGATCAGCTGGGAATAAGAATGGCCAAAAAGTTAGAGGGATTTTTAAACTAGGCGACAGGGGGGAGGGTCCAGAGATAGAGATAGTCCGTGTGGAACATATTCAAGAGGGTAGTATTAGGGGCATTAGTGGTAGAGTAACCAAAGCACATAAACCCAAGGTAAGTAGAGTAGCAGGTCCTAGTTGCAATCTCGGAACACCCAAGAGGATAGTATGTGACCGGTCAAAATATATTAATGCAGTAAAGTGTTTGTTCACCAATGCCAGAAGTCTGCCAAGCAAAATAGGTGAGTTGGAAGCTCTGGTGCATCAGGAGAGACATGATGTAATCGGTATTGCTGAAATTTGGCTTCATTTCTCACTTGACTGGGCTATTAATATTCCTGGCTATGCACTCTTTCGGAAAGACAGGGTAAAACGGAAAGGTGGTGGGGTCTGTCTCTATATGAGAAGTGACCTCAAAGCAAGCGTGAAAGAGGACCTGGTTGATGGAGAGTGTGATGAGGCTGAAGCATTATGGGTGGAACTGCATACAGATGTGCGTAGTTCAAAGTTAATTATTGGAGTTTATTATAGACCACCCAATGTTAATGAGGCAGTGGAGACTCAGCTCCTTGCACAGATGGAAAGGGCTGCAATGGCTGGAATGGTGATAATAATGGGGGATTTTAACTACCCTGAAATTAACTGGAGTAATGGCACTGCTAGGACAGGTAAAGGGCAACAATTTATAAACCTATTGCAGGACAATTTTATGGTCCAGCTTATTGAGGCCCCAACTAGGAATGATGCTCTGTTGGACCTGGTAATCTCAAACCATGCAGAGCTTATTACTAATGTTCAGATATAAGAACACCTGGGTAGCAGTGACCATGACATGATTTCATTTGATGTGAGCTGTAAGCAAAACCACATACGGGAAAGATAAAAATACTTAAAGCGGTTGTATACCCGCAAAAAATGTTTTTTACACCTGTAAGGCAAAAGCCATAATGAGCTAGTATGCACCGCATACTAGCTCATTATGAAATACTTACCATAAAACGAGGTGTAGAGAACTTACCTGGTCCACGCCGAGCGAGATGTCATCTTGCCTAGACGTGTCTTCAGGTTATCGCCGCTCCAGCGCTGTGATTGGCTGGAGCGGCGATGTTGTCACTCCGGCGATTTCATTCCGGCAAGGTCTGGCGGCTGCCGGCCCTTTAGCCGAGGATCCCCGCTGCGCATGCGCCGCTACAATCAGCGGCGCATTGCGAGGGGAATATCTCCTAAACCGTACAGGTTTAGGAGATATTCTTTATACCTACAGGTAAGCCTTATTATAGGCTTACCTGTAGGTAAAAGTGGTAGTAAACACTTTACTACCACTTTAATTTCAAGAGAGCAAATTTTCCAAGGATGAGGGCTGCTCTCCAGGACTTAGACTGGGAGAGAATATTGGCATCAATGGGCACAGAACAGAAATGGGAATTCCTGCAAAATATATTCCCATTGGCAATAAGTTTAAAAGGAAAAAAATAAAACCTTTGTGGCTCACGGCCAAAGTTAAAAAAAAGCTCATAAACTATAAGAAAAGAGCTTTTAAAAAATATAAAAATGAAGGAACACTAGTGTTGTTTAAATGTTACAAAGAATATAACAGTATATGTAAAAAGGAAATCAAGGATGCAAAAATTCAAACCGAACGACAGATTGCAAAAGATAGTAGGACAAACCCCAAGAAATTCTTCAAATATATTAATAGTAAAAAAGGTGAAGTCTGAGCATGTAGGCCCCTTACAAAATAATCTAGAATGGGTGACTGGGGACAAAGAGAAGGCAAATTTATTAAATGTTTTCTTCAGCTCTGTGTATACAAAGGAGCATGGGGGAGCTCATGTCCATAATGCGGGTAGTAGTGACAAAGCCCCAAATGATACACAATGGCTCAAAAGTGATATGGTCCAAAAATATTTAGACAGAATAAAGGTGGATAAAGCACCTGGGCCTGATGGCATCCATCCACGGATCCTAAAAGAATTGAGCTCTGTCATTTCAAAGCCACTGTATCTAATATTTAGGGACTCATTAATGACAGGAATAGTACCACTGGATTGGCGCAGGGCCAATGTGGTGCCCATATTTAAAAAGGGAACAAAGTCTTTGTCAAGTAACTATAGACCTGTTAGTTTAACTTCTATAACTGGGAAGATACTGGAGAGAATAATAAAAGACCACATAGACGAGTTCTTGCTGGAAACAAACTATTTAAGCAACAGACAGCATGGATTCATGAAAGACAGAAGTTGTCAGACAAACCTGATTTCTTTTTATGAAGAGGTAAGTAAAACCCTGGACAGAGGAGTGGCTGTGGACGTGGTATACTTGGATTTTGCAAAAGCGTTCGATACAGTTCCGCACACACGGCTCATGTGTAAGGTAAGGTCTACAGGATTGGAAATATCAGTTTGTAAATGGATAGAAAACTGGCTGAAAGTCAGAATTCAGAGAGTCGTGGTTAATGATTCTTACTCTGAATGGTCCAAGGTTATCAGTGGTGTACCCCAAGGTTCAGTGCTGGGACCCTTACTTTTTAATATCTGTATAAATGATATTGGGTGTGAGTTTAAAAGTAAAATTTCTGTCTTTGCAGATGACACCAAGCTATGCAGTGGAATAACGTCTTTACAGGATGTCGCCAATTTACAAGCTCTAATTGGGCGACTGTGTGGCAGATGAGGTTTAATGTTGATAAATGTAAAGTTATGCACTTAGGGAATAAGAATATGCATGCGTCATACATACTAGAAGGGGTACAACTGGAGGGATCCGTAGTGGAGAAGGATCTGGGGGTTTTGGTAGATCATAGGCTCAATAATGGCATGCAATGCCAAGCTGCGGTTTCCAAAGCGAGCAAAGTCTTTTCTTGTATTAGGAGAGGTATGGACTTCAGAGAGAGAGATATAATTTTGCCCCTGTACAAATCATTAGTAAGACCTCATCTGGAATATGCAGTTCAGTTTTGGGCTCCAGTTCTCAAGAAGGATATCGGAGAACTGGAGAAAGTGAAGAGAAGGGCAACCAAACTGATAAGAGGCATGGAGGAGCTCAGCTATGAGGAAAGATTAGAGGAACTGAATTTATTCACTCTTGAGAAGAGGAGATTAAGGGGGTTGTAAAGGTAAATGTTTTTTCACCTTAATGCATCCTATGCATTAAGGTGAAAAAACATCGACGGTATCGCCCCCCCCCCCCCCCCCCGTTTTACTTACCTAACCGCTCGAAAGTCCCGCGCGCGTCCTTGTGATCCTCTTCGGTTCCCAGCCTGGCCATTAATTGGCTAGGCTGGACGGATTGATAGCAGCGCAGCCATTGGCTGGCGCTGCTGTCAATCACATCCAATGATGCGGCGCGCCAGGGGCGGGGCCGAGTGATACAGTCGGCGGCTATGCCCGCCGATGTATCACGGGAGCGCGCCAGCAAAAGCTTTCCACCATGCGAGCTCGCTCGCATGAAGGTGGAAAGCTTTTGCGAGGAGGAGCCGAGACAGCCGCCGAGGCACCCCAGAAGACAGGGTTCGGGGACACTGTGCAAAATGAGCTGCACAGTGGAGGTAAGTATAACATGTTTGTTATTTAAAAAAATATCATTTTTGCCTTTAGTGTTCCTTTAAGGGGGATATGATCAACATGTACAAATATATAAGCGGTCCATATAGTGAACCATATAGACTCCCTGCAGAGGTGGTTCTGGCCAGCTCAGTAAAGTGCTTTAAGAAAGGCCTGGATACTTTCCTAAATGTACATAATATAACTGGGTACTAACATTTATAGGTAAAGTTGATCCGGGGAATATCCGATTGCCTCATGGGGGATCAGGAAGGAATTTTTTTCCCTGCTGTAGCAAATTGGATCATGCTTTGCTGTTTTTTTTTGCCTTCCTCTGGATCAACTGTGGGTATAGAATTGGGTATATGTGATTGTATGATATTATTATTTTATTTCTTATGAACTTGATGGACTCGATGAACTCTTTAATTCCTAAAATAAATTGTCCTTGCTGGGTTTTTATGTTGCCCCTTCTTTTTTTAAAAAACAATGCTAGTAATGTGTAATGTTTTCCTGTTTTTGGAACAGATATTATTCTCGCTCTCTCTACATGTTTGACATCTGATAAGTAAATAGTAGATAATGCCCTTGTTGATCTCCATGTCACATAACTCTAAACCAAAACTCCCAGAGCTGTCTTCACAAACCAGACACAATACCATTGCTGATGCAAATTTTAAAAGGGGTAACAATTTTGTTTGTTGTTTAGTATTTCCAAATTATCATAATTTTCACCACAAAAATGTAATATGTGTACCAACATCATTATTCCAAATCAAAATGCCATTCCCATACCCAGGGTAACATCACTATTCTATACTGACACACCAATAAACACCAAATATCACAGAATAAATCAAGAAACAGAACTTCTGCCTGATGTACTTCCAGCACTTATAGGTAAATGCATAAATAAATGTAGTATTTAGGTGTAGGAGGGTTCCGCCACCATTGCAAATATTGCCATATGTGTTCCATGGGGAAGGACAAGAAGCAGCATTGTGAATTCTCCACCAGCACCAATTGCAACCTCTTACCAAGCAAAAAGCCCCAAAATCTGGGATTGTCCTATAGCAATGTTGACAGTAATCCGCCATAGCCAGCCTTGGAACCAGATGGCATATCACAGAAACAGGTTGGTCAATGGCACTCAGGACTTCCAGGTTATATCTGCATTGATTAACTTTTTGGACCCCAGGGGCTGTTTAACACCACAGAGATGGAGATTCCATGCATGTAGCAGCACAATGGCTAACCGGTTAGCACTTCTGCCTTCCAGCACTGGAATTGTTGGTTTGAATCCCAAACATGCCACAATCTAGGTAGAAGTTTGTATGTTCTTGCTTTGTTGTGGTGTTATAGCTTCTTTTTCACAAGGTATTATATTTCTGACGGGTTGCACATAATGGAAACAAAGGAAATTACATTACAATTAAAGCGAATTTGGGTTTTACACCAAATCTATAACAGTTTTTTTGGGTCCGATATGGATTTATAAGTATGGTGTGATCCTGCATCCATATTCAAATGTTGGATGCTATTGACGAATGTGGTTGTCAACAATTTGTGTGAAGCAGCCCTCACATTTCCTGCGGTTTGCTTTGCCTGATAAGAGGCCAGATTATTTGCGGGCAGGGTGCTATAGTGTGCATAATGACCCACACTAGCTGTGATTTGATTAATCTTTTGTCTGTTTGCTGTAATAAAAAAATGTTAAATTACTACGCTACCTCAAAATATAAAATATAGCTGCTAACACTGCAATGTGACAAAATTGGATAAAGTGAATAGAAATAAAAGTGCAGCGCTAGTGTGTTAATGTACCACCTATGATATATGTGAACATCAACACAATAAGTGAAGTATGTAACAATAATTAAAGTGCACGTGTGCTGACCCAATATATGAAATATTGAATATAGAACCATCAATACAATGTGGAATGTATATGCCGATAATTAAAGTGCATAAAGGCTAATGCAAAATAAAGCCAATTAGTGCAAAACATATAAATATCATCACAATACATATTGCATAAGTGCTGATAATTGGTAGTCACAATGAAGTGAACAATAACATGTAATACAATGAAAAACAAAGTCCACTGAAGTCCGCATAAAATAGTTCACACAGCAGAACCGGACTTATATGAGATGGAAGATGGAAAAGAAAGTCTATGCCAGAAGAAGCATTGATAAATAGACATCTGCTGTAAGATCACCAAGGATAGTACATTCTCCACCCGGGGGAAGGGGTAGGTACTCTTACCCTCTTACCGGAGACTATGGACTCACGTGCCAGCGACAGCGATTCAACCAAGCATAAGACCAGAACTCAGGCACAGGTCACTGAAACTCTTAGCGGTATGCACCAAAATCCCTTCCCGGAGCATAATCATAAGTAAGGGTCAAAAAAGAGAAAAACGCCTCCACATGGTGTAGGTAAAAAGGATAGATTTATTTAACTACTTCAGCCCTGGAAGCTGTGTCTGCTCGATGACCAGGCCATTTTTTTGCGATACAGCACTGCGTTGCTTTAACTGACAATTGCACGTGTGACGCTGGACCCAAACAACATGGATATCCTTTTTTCCCCCCCACAAACAGAGCTTTCTTTTGGTGGTATTTGATCACCTCTGTGGTGTTTATTTTTTGCGCTATAAACAAAAGAAGAGCAACAATTTTGAAAAAAAAAAAAACACAATGGGGGTTATTTACTACAGGCAAATCCACTTTGCACTACAAGTGAAAACTACAAGTGCAAAGTGCACTTAAAATTGCACTGAAAGTGCACTTAGAAGTGCAGTCGCTGTAGATCCGAGGGGGACATGCAAGGAATATAAAAAACAGCATTTTAGCTTGTACATGATTGGATAATAAAATCAGCAGCGCTTCCCCTCATTTTAGATCTACCCCTCAGATTTACAGCAACTACACTTCCAAGTGCACTTTGCACTTTCAGTTTGCACTTGTAGTGCAAAGTGGATTTGCCTTTCATAAAATAACCCCCATTATCTTTCACTTTTTGCTATAATAAATATCCAACATTAAAAAAACAAAAAACTACCACTTCCTGTCATTTGTTTTAAAAAACGAGCGCTGTAAATACCTAATTCGAGCCGTCTTCAGGCTGGTCACATGACTCGTGGCCCCTTTACAGCTACGATACACGGCTTCTGCGGAGGAGACGAGCAGCCACATGATCTCCCTGGCTGACGTCAGAGGAAGATCACGCCCCCCCCCCCTCAGTAATGTATCGGAGCTGAAAAGAGGCTGCGAGTGATTTGACCGGCCTGAAGACAGCTCGAATTAGGTATTTATAGTTTTTGAATATGAATGACACAGTGTGCTATGCCCGCCTCTAATTGAGTGGCTGGTATAGACTAGCATAGATGGGCTAACAACCACTTTAAGGACCTTGTTTCCTGTAATTGTTTTGCATTTTGACTCTCAAAGTTTGATTTTTGTGTGTCTTTGTCCAGTGTGACCATGCATTTCATGGGTTCAAGTACCACCTCCCTTAATCACTTCAGCCCCGGACCATTTTGCTTGTCCATGACTGGGCCACTTTTTGCGATTCGGCACTGCGTCGCTTTAACTGACAATTGCGCGGCCGTGCAACGTGGCTCCCAAACAAAATTGGCATCCTTTTTTTTCCCACAAATAGAGCTTTCTTTTGTTGGTATATGATCACCTCTGCGTTTTTTGTTTTTTGCGCTATAATCAAAAATAGAGCGACAATTAAAAAAAAAAAAAAATGAATATTTTTTGCTATAATAAATATCCCCCAAAAATATATAAAAAAAAAATGCTTTCCCTTAGTTTATTCCGATATGTATTCTTCTACATTTTTTACGTAAAAAACAATCGCAATAAGCATTTATTGATTGATTGGCGCAAAAGTTATAGCCTCTACAAAATAGGGGATAGTTTTATGGCATTTTTACTAATATTTTTTTTTTTAATAGTAATGGCGGCGATCAGAGATTTTTATCAGTACTGCGACCTTATGGCGGACACTTCGGACACTTTTGACACATTTTTGGGACCATTGGCATTTTTATAGCGATCAGTGCTATAAAAATGCATTGGTTACTGTAAAAATGTCACTGGCAGGGAAGGGGTTAACACTAGGGGGCGAGAAAGGGGTTAATTATGTTCCCTAGGTGTGTTCTAACTGAAGGGGGGATAGGACTGACTAGGAAAAATGACAGATCGCTGTTCATACATTGTATGAACATGCGATCAGTCATTTCTCCCCCTGACAGGACCGGGAGCTGTGTGTTTACACACACAGCTCCCGGTTCACGCTCTGTAACTGTCACGCTCTGTAACTCTGTGCCCGGCTGTGATCGCTCCCGCCGGGCACGCGCGTGGCACCAGGGGCGAGCAGCGTGCCCCTAGTGTCTGAAATGCAAAATCACGTAATATTACGTGATTTTGCACAGCCGAGCCGACCTGCCGCCATAAAACTGCGGCGGCTGGTCGGCAAGTGGTTACGTTTCAATAGCGAATGGATATGTGCATAGGCGAAAGCATATTTGCCTTCAGCATGATGCAATTTATCTCCCGCTGATGGCACTTATGCATTTGCCAAAGCACATATGAATTTGCCATTAAATGCTAGGGAGGTGATGGCAAGGGTGGGATTTGAACTGATGACCTGAGTGCTGCTAGCTAAGCGTGCTAAAGATTAAGCCAATTATATCTAGAATATAAAGAAGTACCATGATTACAGAATTAATAGAACTTAACATTTTCATAAAATACGAATTAGACATAAAAACATTTGACATTTATAGAATAGAGATATAACTCTTACATCAATGATAATAATATAAATATCAGCAAAACAAGTCAAATCTACACATTTTTGATGATTTAGCAATAATCTTTTCTTGATCTATTTCCACTTGTTAATCATTGTACTACTGTATATTCTACATATACTTGTGCTCATCTCAATGGCTTAGTGGTTGCACTCCAACCTAGAAAGACTCAGACCATGGGTTTAAATCCCAAGCATGGAATCACCTGCTTAACTTTTAAACAGCATAGTATGCTGAAAATAGGCGAATACCTAATTGCCACATCAGTGTGGTCGTTTCCTTAATTTGCATACAATGGTATGCAAAGTGAACACACAGGGTGTTAGCATGGTTAGGATTTGAACTCATGCAGGGCTGGACTGGGACAAAAATTTGGCCCTGGACTTCATCCAGACTGGCCCACTTTGACAGGTCTCTCCCATGGCGGCTGGACAACTCCCGTACCCCCCCCCCCGAACCACCCAAGCCCCCTCTTCCCCTTCACTAGCCACTAGCCGTTCTACTTTATTAGAGTAGAACAGCTGGTACTGGTACTCTTATAGGCAGTACCAGTGGGGAAGCTAGACATTATTTCACCCGGGTCAAAGAATCAGTTTGGTGCCCCCCTAATGGGACAAGATTAGGCAGAAGTGAGAAACTCCCAGGCCATAGCTGTTGAGTCAGCTGTCTGTCCCCTCCCTAATGCTCCTCTGTCATCCCCCCTGCTCCTCCCCCTGCTTCTTTGTTCCCCCCAGGTGAGCGCTGCGGGGAGGGAGAGGAGGTGAGCGCTGCGAGAAGGGAGAGACAGAGCGGAGGGGGGCGGCGGTCCGCTGTCACTGAAGCCGGCCCACTGAGCCATCGGCCCACCGGCAAACTCCCTGTAGTCCCAATGGCCAGTCCATCCCTGAACTCATGACATAAGTTCTTTCTGTTCATGAGTGCAGACCACTAGACCAACGTGCTGAGTACATACAAGGAAATACCAAATATTTTGAAAACATTATCAAAAAGCAGTGTAGAAGTCAGTACACCACACAGTTATAATAACAGTCAAAAAGAGAGCAACGCCTTGTCTACCGTGATAAAAATAAGAACATTCAGAAGCTTGTTCTTCACCCCCTGGCACTAGTTGACAAGCATATAGATATATGTAATAGCTTTACAACTCCAACCTAGTCGATAAGAAGTTTATCCAGCACTAGTTCCACCGGACTCAAACCTGGAGTTTGTCAAATTCACAGGGATCTCCCATGTTGGTAAATGTAATTCTCCAACCTAAGAGTATCTCCCATGCTTTGTAACCAATCTTTATGTGGAGGGGGGGTTAGTAGACTTCCACTGTCTAAATATCACTCTTCGGCTTGTAAAATCGCTCTAGCCACTGCCTCTCTTGTGGGGGCCTCTATTTGAAAATCATCTAAAATTCCCAAAAGGCATAGTTTAGGGTCAAGCGGTATTGAGGTTTGAAACACTGTATTAATGTTAGACAACACTCCCATCCAGTAAAGATGTAGCCAGGGGCGGACTGACAGTTCATGGGGCCCCCGGGCAAAAGGAGATCATGGGGCCCCCTGTGTCTCCGCCTATGTGTCCCCGCCCACGTTAAAGCTACATTCACACAAAGTCCCACCTACATATTGCACTGCCCACATTGCAGGCGTTCAAAGAATTTCTCTACACACTGTTCAAAATAAATGTTTATTATAGGAATTAAAACATTCTTCCCACTGATCACCAATGTAAGGAACATTCTTTTCACTGATCACCAATGTAAGGGACATTCTTCCCACTGATCACCAATGTAAGGGACATTCTTCCCACTGATCACCAATGTAAGGGACATTCTTCCCACTGATCACCAATGTAAGGGACATTCTTTTCACTGATCACCAATGTAAGGAGCATTCTTCCCACTGATCACCAATGTAAGGAACATTCTTCCCACTGATCACCAATGTAAGGAACATTCTTCCCACTGATCACCAATGTAAGGGACATTCTTCTTACTGATCACCAATGTAAGAGACATTCTTCTCACTGATCACCAATGTAAGGGACATTCTTCCCACTGATCACCAATGTAAGGGACATTCTTCCCACTGATCACCAATGTAAGGGACATTCTTCTTACTGATCACCAATGTAAGAGACATTCTTCTCACTGATCACCAATGTAAGGAACATTCTTCCCACTGATCACCAATGTAAGGGACATTCTTCTTACTGATCACCAATGTAAGAGACATTCTTCTCACTGATCACCAATGTAAGGGACATTCTTCCCACTGACCACCAATGTAAGGGACATTCTTCTCACTGACCACCAATGTAAGGGACATTCTTCCCACTGATCACCAATGTAAGGAACATTCTTCCCACTGATCACCAATGTAAGGGACATTCTTCCCACTGATCACCAATGTAAGGAACATTCTTCTCACTGATCACCAATGTAAGGGACATTCTTCTCACTGACCACCAATGTAAGGGACATTCTTCCCACTGATCACCAATGTAAGGGACATTCTTCCCACTGATCACCAATGTAAGGGACATTCTTCTCACTGATCACCAATGTAAGGAGCATTCTTCTCACTGACCACCAACGTAAGGAATATATATAGGGAATAACATTCACTTAGGCCTGATTCACACCAATGGCATTTTTAGTGCTTTTTGCATTTTGCAGATTTGCACTACAGAACGTGTTCCATAGGAAACCATGTTAAATGGATTGTTGTGCAAATCTGCAAAATGCACAAAAAATGCCTAGGTGTGAATCAGCTTTAGTCCAGGTTCGCACTGACAGCGGGAATGAAATTGTGCGAGACAGTTCAGCTAAACTCGCATGATTTCATACCCGCATATCAGTGCGAATTTGGTGGGTGATTTCAGAGACATCTGTGAGGGTTGCTGCACAGATGTCTATGGAAATTGCACCAAGAAGTCGCCAAAAGTTGTACAGAAACTACTTTTGGGAATCGGCGCCACGAATGGGGCATCGCACCGATTCGGTTAGTGCCATTGCCATGCGATTTGACATGTCAAAACGCATGGTAAATTGCTTCAATGTGAACCAGGTCTAAGTGCTATTCCCTATATATAACACTGATATCTATACACTGAGTGGCATTCAGTGTACCAGATATCAGTGTGCAGGGGCGGATTGACCAGTCAGTCGGTAACTGCCCGAGGGCACCGTGGTGGCAGGGCCCGGGCCGGCTCAGTCCGCCACTGGAGGTGCCCGCAGCAGTGGCAGCTTATCATACACAATAAAAAAAAATTAGTCTGTACCCCCGAGAAAGCAGTGCCTTGAACCATTAAATCCCACTAGCTAGGTTGATGTGGCTGTTGTATATGAGGGGGTCGGGAGGTATGAGCTGGCCGGTGTCCTGACGATATGGTTCCTCTATCTGATAGTTTCCGACCTCAACTGTGCATGCTCAGTCAGAGTCTACGGAAATCTCCGAGGCTGAACAGCTGTTTGTCCGCTGTAAATGGAGCATGCGCAATGCGCTCGCTCCCGACCCGATGCTTGGGGCTGGTTATACACGGCTCCTCCACTCGATGGCCAGTGCTTTTGTCAAAGGGGTGGATGTCATATTGAGAATATCAACAAACTGGGGGCGTGTGTAACCAGCACCAAGCATTGGGTCGGGAGCGAGCGCAGTGTTCATTGCATATGCTCTGTTTACAGCTAACAAACAGCTCTTCGGCTTGGAGATTTTCGTAGCCTCCGACTGCGCAAGTGCATCGCCTGCGCAGTCGAGGTGGGAACCTATCCGATAGGGGAACCATCTTGACAAGACACCGGGATGGATGGCTCATCATGTGCACTAGTGAATAGCCCCTGACATGACCTGGTAAATAAGCACAGACCTAGCACAGGGCAAGAAGGTAAAGAAACAATCAGCATGGGCATGGCTCTTATTACACAGATTAGACACTGTCACGGTAACTGCAATCACAGGGCTTTCATTATTTATCACACTGACCTGCTAATCTGCACACAACACAAGGCAGGTCATTGTGAATGCCATTCGTTCCTGTGTCTGTGCAATTCAGTGTGCTCTGCCTGCCTCTCCAGTCCAGCAGCAGCAGCTCCTTCACATGCAGTCCTCCGAGGCAGTGACTTATGGCCCCGCCCCCTCAGCTGAATTCCACAGGGGAGAGAGGTGGGGAGAGAGGTGGCCGGAGCGCCTGTCAGTGTCACTGTACATCCCCACACGCACGGCTCTGATGAGCCATCCATCCTGGGAAGCTCATAACTCCCGGGCGAGCCTCTTATACAAGGCATCTCGGGGATACAGAGTACAGACTCCGTTTTTTTAATAGTGTAGAAGCTGACGCTGCTGCGGGCACCTCCAGGGACGGACTGAGCCAGCCCGGGCCCCCCCCACCACGGGCCCTCGGGCAATGACCGAATGACCGAATGGTCAGTCCGCCCCTGGATGTAGCTTTGGGCACCTACAAATTAAGTGAATCAAGTCCCCGTGGTCTCTAAAACATTTGCCACACAGAAGGGAGTCCAGGATCTCCATTTTATGTAATTTGACCGGGGTGTAATGGGCCCACAGGAGTAAGTATAATTGCATAATACTCTGTGTTACATTGAGTGAGCATTGAGATACAGCCTGTAACGCTTCCTCCCATTGATATTGGTCATGGCCGCCACAATGTTAAACACAGGTGTCGGGGACTGTGTCCAATCCACCGCTGAACCCTGTGCAATTACAGCATGTTGGAGCTGGATGTAATAGAATAACATAGAGTAATGTGAATCTCACCGGCGCAAAGGAGTTTTATATACCGTATTTATCGGCGTATACCGCGCACTTTTTTGCCCTGAAAATCAGGGCAAAATCGTGGGTGTGCGGTATACGCTGATACCCGATTTCCCGCGCCGGGTTTTGAATACTGCGCCGACATATACCGAGCGCAGTACACTCGGGTATAGTCGGGCAGTCTCGGCACCTTCCGCGCTCACGTCCTGGATGTACAGGACGTCAGCGCGAGAGTTGCCGAGCATTGCCGACAATACACGAGTGTACTGCGCTCTGTATATATTGGCGCAGTATTCAAACTCGGCGCGGGAAACGAGCGGGGAGGACGCGAGGACGCCGCAGAAGGACGCCGGACCCGACGAAGAGGACACCCGAAGCCGCAGAAGGACGCCAGACCCGACGAAGAGGACACCCGAAGCTGCAGAAGGACGCCGGACCCGACGAAGAGGACACCCGAAGCCGCAGACGAACGCAGGACCCGACGAGGCCGCCGATGGACGCCGCGCAAGACACCAAAACTGTAAGTACAAAAAAACAATTTTTTCCACAGGATTGGGGGCAACTTTAAGGGTGCGCGGTATACGCGGGAGTGCGTTATACCGCGATAAATACTGTATATATATGAGTGATCTGCTGCCGTATGTGCCTCCAAACAAGGAGGTAAAAAATATATATCTATGCGAAAAATGTGTTACTGCGCTGATCCAAGACAAAATTGATTGCAATTAAGAAAAATGCAATTCATAAGATACTATTAGACAAAGCGCTAAATTATGTGCAAATGCTGCAAATAGCGTGCTAGATTAAAAGCAAAGTTGCTAATAAATATGCTAAATGGATAAACAATCAAGAAAAAATATATGTGTAAAACCTATTTGTAAATACAAAAGACCATTAGAATATAAATGCTATCAAAACACCTTAGATGTGCAATATGCAAAATACTAGGAATTTCAATATGAAACAGCAAACAATTGTCAATATGGAACAACAAAGAAAAAATCAATTCACAAAGTGTTCCAATAGTGAAAAGTCCACTGCTAGCGGTGCTCCAAAAGGATGTGCAATGTGCAAAAAAAAAAAAATATATATACTTCAAAATTTCAATATGAAACAATTATCAATATGGAACAGCAAAGAATTTTTTTATTTTTTTCACAATGCGTTTCAATATGAAAAAATTTCCACTGCTGGTAGTGCTCCTTACACTCGATATTTAAAAATAGGTTATTAAAGGTGCAACTGTTTCTTCCACCCAATAAACACGTGCCACCATCACCAACTGCTAGATTGAACACTCACCAGACACCGCACAATAAAAGGCCCCAAATAATTGCTGTAACGGTCAGGGGTTAACACTGTTCATGATCTCCCATTCCATCAACCCAAGACAGCTTCCGACACTCCAACCATCCAGCAGACCCGATCCATTCCATAAGAATTCCCCCTAGAATTACGAGACAGACGTTCTGTGTTCTGAGTCAAATGTATGAATGCTTTAATGGTTAGCTCTCAGGTTTATATACAGTTACAAGGCATGCTTCAGTAAGCAAAGGAACAATCCAACTCTCCACCCCCAACATCACTCAATGGGCTTCAATCACATTATTTTAGATAATTACATAGAGGAGTTAATTATCCCCCAGACGTTACGGGTCCGACAATAAGTGATTCACCTGTATAATACACATTTCTATGTCAGACGTTTTGGCACCGATCTGACATAATTACTACAGTTGACAAGTACATTCCACACATAAAACAGTATTAGCATACATAATGAGAGATCTAGGGGCCAGGCTGTCTACCAAGCTCAAATCCACCTCACCCCAGTACAGACTCAATTAGCATATCAACAGCCTATGTTACACAGAGGAATGAGTCACTATTGACCGGTAGGTTCAGAATAAGCCAACAACTTGTAATTAGTTCTTTGCAGACATTAACCCCCTTGGCGGTAAACCCGAGCGTGACTCGGGGTAGGTTTCCAATGTTAGGATCGGTATCCCCGAGTCACGCTCGGGGTGGACGTGCAGAGTGTGCAGCGGCGCGGCTTACCTTCTCGCTGGATCCACAGGCAAGTTACTTACCTTGTCCCTGGATCCAGCGATGCCACCCCGCTGTGTGAGCGAGCGGGACCTCCTCGCTCGATTCACAATGTCCCCGTGTGCCGCCGATCTCCGTTCCCTGCGACGTTACGACGCACGGGGGCGGAGAACGGCGCCAAATTCAAAAAAGTAAACAAACACTTTACATACAGTATACTGTAATCTTATAGATTACAGTACTGTATGTAAAAAATACACATCCCCTTGTCCCTAGTGGTCTGCCCAGTGTCCTACATGTACTTTTATATAATAAAAACTGTTCTTTCTGCCTGCAAACTGTAGATTGTCCAAAAGTGTCCCTTTATGTCAAAAATGGTTTTAGATCAGCTAGAAAACAGCGATAATAAATTATAATCACTTGCAGAAATGTGCGATAGCGATTTGTGGGGAAATACATCATAAAAAAAAAAAAATAATGACAGCGACAATTCTGAGACTGAGCACATTTCAGTGATTTTGAGTTGATTACATTATTGAATAATTTTTATTATAATTATATTATTATTTGTTATAATTATTTATTATATTATAATTTATCATTTTGTTTTAAAAAAAAAATCATACCCGGGATGCCTACAAGACTCTTGCTTGGTCAGATTTAAGTGAGTTATTTCTAAAAATTACAGGCCTACAGTATAAAACGCCAAATTTCCTTGCAAAATAATTGTACCGCTTTTGGTACGTAATTCCAGACAGAATCATACCGCCAGGGAGGTTAAGGAATATATTGTGGATTACTGTCCATGCTAAAACAATCCAACATATGTCCCTTATTTCCTGGCTCAATCTGTGCCCAAAAGTGACTCCTGTTACAATTGCTTTTTTGATAGCCACTGGATTTGTCCTCCTTCTCCCTCTCACAACGGATTCCTTAATGTCTCAAAAACAAGGGTCTCATCATGGTGTAGTATTTTTAATAAAATAAGGATTTTTAATAAAAATAATAAAAACAGTGGTACACTTACAAGAAAAGTGCCTTTGACCGACACTGAGTTCCCTTGGCAGTTTTGAGCGTTATAGCCGCTCACCAGCGTTCGTTTTTTGCTCCTCGAGCGGCTTGCGTTCCACGCTTCTATTGCCCTGCGTTTCGACAGCCAATCTTAACGCACGACACACTTCCACTTCGTGTGTATCCTCACAGCTTCTACGCGTTTCGCAGTTAATGCATCATCAGGAAAGCTTACAGCAGTAAGGTAAGGGGACACCCTCATCAATTTTAAAGGAAACAGAACCCTTTCCTTTTCTTCAGCACCTTCCATGTTGATGATTTGGCACAAGCACCAGCACTTTGTGTTTATCAGTTCTTGTTTTTCTTGTTTTGCTGTTTATGCATGAACACCTATGTTTCAGTTCACACATGTTTCACATACATCACTTGTTTATAGTTATGCCATTTTGAGGACTTATGTTAGCAGCACATTCTCTATTACAGTTGCACCCAGCACTTTGTATTTATTACATTCTTGGATTTGATGTAATTTATATTGTTATTTATTAGCAGAGATATTTATTCTCATTCACTGATGTTTTTATCTTTTTCATGTTTATCTTACACTTGATATATATTACTTCCTCCCTACCTTAGGTTTTATCCACTCTATTTTATTTTTACAGCGCAGCATTACCTATTCACTTTATTTTTTACATTAGCATTCCTACATTTGTGATGCACAATAGAGGGCATGGCAAGGTGTAGATTGGACACGTTGTGACCTGGAACAGAAAATTGTCTTGTTCCTTTGGCAAATAGGGACCAGCTAGCTGCAGCAATATATGGTCATAAGAGAATCAATCAGCTCCAGCATCACCAGATGTAAACAGGTCCTGAATGCCAAATGAGAGTTTAAGGTACATATTAACCACTTAAGACCCGGACCATTATGCAGGTAAAGGACCTGGCCAGTTTTTGCGATTCGGCACTGTGTCGCTTTAACTGACAATTGCGCGGTTGTGCAATGTGGCTCCCAAACAAAATTGGAATCCTTTTTTCCCCACAAATAGAGCTTTCTTTTGGTGGTATTTGATCACCACTGCGGTTTTTATTTTTTGTGCTATAAACAAAAATAGAGCGACAATTTTGAAAAAAATGCAATATTTTTTACTTTTTGCTATAATAAATATCCCCCAAAAAATATATAAAAAAAAGTTTTTCCTCAGTTTAGGCCGATACGTATTCTTCTACATATTTTTGGTAAAAAAAATCACAATAAGCATTTATTGATTGGTTTGCGCAAAAGTTCAAAAGTTATAGCGTTTACAAAATAGGGGATAGTTTTATGGCATTTTTATTAATATATATTTTTTTAACTAGTAATGGCGGCTATCAGCGATTTTTTTCGTGACTGCCACATTATGTCGGACACATCGGACACTTATGACACATTTTTGGGACCATTGTCATTTTCACAGCGAAAAGTGCTATAAAAATGCACTGATTACTGTGAAAATAACAATGGCAGCGAAGGAGTTAACCACTAGGGGGCGCTAAGGGGTTAAGGGGTTTGTAAAGGAATTTTTTTTTAATCTTAATAGCTTCCTTTACCTTAATGCAGTGCTGTTTTCATGTCTTCATTGTTCGTTTTTGCTCTCAAGTTGCTGTAATTCTTCTCTGATCTCCACACTTCCTGGTTGTCTGTTTCCTGATAACTACAGTGCTGGGAGCTTTCTCTCTGTGGTCATTTATCAAGGAGGTGTGATTACTGTGTGTCTAAAACCCCTCAGCACCAATCAGTTTTGTTTTCCAAACCATCACTGCCCTGTATTGGCTTTGTATGCTCTGTACAGCAGAGAAGCAGGAAACATACAAAAATGAAACTAGAAACTACAGGTACATTATATGACTGATTTGTATCTGTTTTTAAAAGGAATCAGTTAACCATTATGTCTCTATACCCTGTAAACAGTAATTTCAGCAAAAAAAAACATTTTGTTTACACTGATCGTCATTTCCTATATCAGGGAACAGACGATCAGTGTCACTGCCACACAGAATAACGGGGAAGGTGTGTTTACATACACCTATCCCCATTCTTCAGCTCCTGTGACCGATCGTGGGACACCGGCGGCGATCAGGTCCCGCGAGCGCGGTCACGGAGCTTCGGACCCGGTCACGTGTGCGCACCGGCGGCGCACGTGCGCGACCCACGGCTGGGCTCCTAAAGGCAACGTACCTGTATGTGCCTGTGCCCAGCCGTGCCATTCTGCCAACGTACAGTGGGGATCGACAGTTTGGGCACCCCAGGTAAAAATTTGTATTAATGTGCATAACGAAGCCAAGGAAAGATGGAGAAATCTCCAAAAGGCATCAAATTACAGATTAGACATTCTTATAATAAAAAGTCAGATTTTATTTCCATCGTTTACACTTTCAAAATGACAGAAAACAAACAAAATTGGAATCCTTTTTTCCCCACAAATAGAGCTTTCTTTTGGTGGTATTTGATCACTGTGACGGTATTGGTATGATATTCCCGTCAAAGATTCCCTTCTTCCATAAGAACATCACCCCAATATTCCACGAGGAGGAATATCCCTGAGATCGCCCATTAAGCCACACATTAGTCCAGGCTTACTGCTAGAACAAGACAGACTTTAATGTTATATCACACAGCTTATATGTCATTTCCAAAACTGTTACAATGACAAATCTCTGCCCCCCTCACACTGGGGCTTCCATACAGATCCTTTGGAATAAGGATATTTCTTTGAACTAATCAGTATCTAGCCGGTTCGGCTCCGCATATAGAGAGATAATTACCACAATGAAGCAATCAGCATAATTAACATGAGCCACTTGTCTAATCACAGTAACCAGTAAACACAGGGCTAGAGCAATTAACATTTGAAACAGGACTGGCTGCAGAAGGGTAAATACCATTAACAGCCTTAAACAAGCAGGGAGCATTAAACTGAGACATATAGGCAATTGCATCACAATGGCCCCCCTTTTTCTCCCTGCTACGGCAAACCCGGTTGGACCTTCCCTGGTCCAGTAGGGTTGACGGGTTCAGAGCTTTTAGTCCGAGGTTAACTCCGTTTGGCGTAACTGACCTCCCTTGGCAACTGCTCCCGACTCAGGTATGTCACCGGGTCGTCAGATCACACGCCGGTCAGTCCCCAAGTCTTTGTGCGATCTGCAGAGTCACCAGAAGTCAGTGTGAAGACAGCGAATGGGGCTGTGCGCCGCCGTCTAGATGTCCCGCTATGGGAGGGGCAGGTTATGGCTCTGAAGTGACAATCACAGGAGATTCATAAAAAGAAAAAGTTATATTTGTTGAAATGCTGTAGCACTGGTGCTCAGAGTCCGGGGGGGGGGGGGGGATCAGTGCCCCATAGGGTCAGCCACCCTCTGCTCCCTCCGCAGCCGCCGGTTCTCCTCTTTGAGCTTCTCCAGCTCCATCTCCAGTTCATGGAGCCTGGGGGGGTCAGCCTGCTGTGACCTCAGGTGGTTGTTTTCCTCCTCCATGCGGCTTATGCACTCCTCCAGCTCCATGTACTCACGGATCAGCTCCTGCTTGCTCATGTCCTGCAGGCTCTCCATGTGGTCCTTCATCATCAGGAACTGGGTGGTGGTGTAAGGGGCCACCGGTGGGCCCTTGGCGAACATCTCGGCCCGCATCTGGGATGCCCGCTGCGACTCCCTCTCCTCCAGTCGCTTCTTCTCCTCCCAGGTCAGCTTGTTATACGGCTTCCAGGACCTCTTCTTCTTGGGGGGTAGCCGGCGGTGCCTCTTTCTGCCCAGCTCCCTCCAGGGCCCCTCCGGCTCATGGCTGTCGCCCATGACCAGCTGACAATGGTGTTCCCTGTTGTCCGTAATACCAGATTGTACCGTGAGGACTTCGTAAATGGTGTCCAATGGTTCTTCCGGACCCAGCTCCTGGAGATCCCAAGCCGAGTCTACACAATGGGCTGCTGCTGGTGGGCGGTACCCAGGTTGAGACCAATTTGACCTGGTGTTGTCATTCATGGGGCAATTCTGCTTGAAGTGACCCAGCTGTTTGCACCGGAAGCAGCGTTGTTCGTTGCCCTCCTGGCGTGGATAGCGAGGGCTAGATGTCACCGGTCTGTTAGGAGGTTGGTATCTAGCGGTTGGTGGGTGTGAGGGCACCGTTTGTGGTGGAGGTTGTTCCTGTGGTGTGACCTGGTTCGTCTTGCGAGTATCTGCATATTCATCCGCGAACTTCGCGGCCTCTGGTAGAGTCATGGGCCTGCGATCTCTCACCCAGT
Organism: Rana temporaria; assembly: GCF_905171775.1. Classification (NCBI taxonomy): domain Eukaryota; kingdom Metazoa; phylum Chordata; class Amphibia; order Anura; family Ranidae; genus Rana; species Rana temporaria. Next base: position 74,466,548 of record NC_053500.1, on the reverse strand, counting down.
CTTTGACGTCCGTCTGGATGTGATTGTAAAATTGCTCCAGGAGCATTAGTTGCAAAATGTCCTCTGCGGTGGTGGCCTGGCTGCTGTTAACCCAGTTAGAGGCCGACCGGGACAACTGGCATGACCATTCCGCATAAGAGTCTTTCGTGGTTTTGCGTGAGTCCCTGAACTTCTGTCGGTGGGACTCTGGGGTTACTGCATAACGAGCCAGGAGCGCTTCTTTAACCCGGGCGTAGCTATGGATATCCTGATCTGGCACGGTCCGGAAAGCATCAGAAGCTTTGCCTGACAGTTTGCCTGACAATATTGCAACCCACTCTCCTCTAGCTATTCGGTGCAGGTTACATTGTCGCTCAAAATCCGCCAGGAAGTTATCAATCTCACAGTCCTTTTCATCAAAAGCTTTAAAAGCGCTAAACGGAATCTTCCTTGTGTCTGCTGTGCTGTACTCACTGTTTGGAGAATGTGCGGCTGCTTGTTGGACTGCTGCCAGTTTTAACTGTAGCTCTGCGTCTCTTATTTGTTTATCCTTCTGTAGCTCTGCGTCTCTTATTTGTTTATCCTCCTGTAGTTCTGCGTCTCTTATTTGTTTATCCTTCTGAAGTTCTGCGTCTCTTATTTGTTTAGCCTCCTTCGCTAACAGGTCCATCACTTTCAGCACCACATCCGGCGTTGGGTTCGGGCCGAACCAAGCTAGCTTCTCTCTCATTAGCTTGTTGGCTGGCGATTCCTCCTCCTGAATCACTGGTGTCTCCATCTCTTGTACTGCTGGCGTTGCTGCAATCCCGTCCTCCTGGTCTAGCTCCATTGATTCTGCTATGATGACCCGCTTGGTTTTGTTGCTAGCAATCCTTCCACGAACTTCCAGTAGTTCTTCCAGTGTCTGCTTGGAATCCGGGTGTGAAGGGGAATAGAAGGGAAAATCCCACTGCTACCAACCAATTGTGACGGTATTGGTATGATATTCCCGTCAAAGATTCCCTTCTTCCATAAGAACATCACCCCAATATTCCACGAGGAGGAATATCCCTGAGATCGCCCATTAAGCCACACATTAGTCCAGGCTTACTGCTAGAACAAGACAGACTTTAATGTTATATCACACAGCTTATATGTCATTTCCAAAACTGTTACAATGACAAATCTCCGCCCCCCTCACACTGGGGCTTCCATACAGATCCTTTGGAATAAGGATATTTCTTTGAACTAATCAGTATCTAGCCGGTTCGGCTCCGCATATAGAGAGATAATTACCACAATGAAGCAATCAGCATAATTAACATGAGCCACTTGTCTAATCACAGTAACCAGTAAACACAGGGCTAGAGCAATTAACATTTGAAACAGGACTGGCTGCAGAAGGGTAAATACCATTAACAGCCTTAAACAAGCAGGGAGCATTAAACTGAGACATATAGGCAATTGCATCACAATCACCACTGCGGTTTTTATTTTTTGTGCTATAAACAAAAATAGAGCGACAATTTTGAAAAAAATGCAATATTTTTTACTTTTTGCTATAATAAATATCCCCAAAAAAATATATAAAAAAAGGTTTTCCTCAGTTTAGGCCGATACGTATTCTTCTACATATTTTTGGTAAAAAAAATCACAATAAGCATTTATTGATTGGTTTGCGCAAAAGTTATAGCGTTTACAAAATAGGGGATAGTTTTATGGCATTTTTATTAATATATTTTTTTTAACTAGTAATGGCGGCGATCAGCGATTTTTTTCGTGACTGCCACATTATGTCGGACACATCGGACACTTATGACACATTTTTGGGACCATTGTCATTTTCACAGCGAAAAGTGCTATAAAAATGCACTGATTACTGTGAAAATGACAATGGCAGCGAAGGAGTTAACCACTAGGGGGCGCTAAGGGGTTAAGGGGTTTGTAAAGGAATTTTTTTTTAATCTTAATAGCTTCCTTTACCTTAATGCAGTGCTGTTTTCATGTCTTCATTGTTCGTTTTTGCTCTCAAGTTGCTGTAATTCTTCTCTGATCTCCACACTTCCTGGTTGTCTGTTTCCTGATAACTACAGTGCTGGGAGCTTTCTCTCTGTGGTCATTAATCAAGGAGGTGTGATTACTGTGTGTCTAAAACCCCTCAGCACCAATCAGTTTTGTTTTCCAAACCATCACTGCCCTGTATTGGCTTTGTATGCTCTGTACAGCAGAGAAGCAGGAAACATACAAAAATGAAACTATAAACTACAGGTACATTATATGACTGATTTGTATCTGTTTTTAAAAGGAATCAGTTAACCATTATGTCTCTATACCCTGTAAACAGTAATTTCAGCAAAAAAAAAAACATTTTGTTTACACTGATCGTCATTTCCTATATCAGGGAACAGACGATCAGTGTCACTGCCACACAGAATAACGGGGAAGGTGTGTTTACATACACCTCTCCCCATTCTTCAGCTCCTGTGACCGATCGTGGGACACCGGCGGCGATCAGGTCCCGCGAGCGCGGTCACAAAGCTTCGGACCCGGTCACGTGTGCGCACCGGCGGCGCACGTGCGCGACCCACGGCTGGGCTCCTAAAGGCAACGTACCTGTATGTGCCTGTGCCCAGCCGTGCCATTCTGCCAACGTACAGTGGGGATCGACAGTTTGGGCACCCCAGGAAAAAATTTGTATTAATGTGCATAATGAAGCCAAGGAAAGATGGAAAAATCTCCAAAAGGCATCAAATTACAGATTAGACATTCTTATAATATGTCAAAAAAAGTCAGATTTTATTTCCATCGTTTACACTTTCAAAATGACAGAAAACAAAAAAATGGCTTCTGCAAAAGTTTGGGCACCCTGCAGAATTTATAGCATGCACTGCCCCCTTTATAAAGCTGAGACCTGCCAGTGTCATGGATTGTTCTCAATCATCGTCTGGGAAGACCAGGTGATGTCAATCTCAAAGGTTTTAAATGCCCAGACTAATCTGACCTTGCCCCAACAATCAGCACCATGGGTTCTTCTAAGCAGTTGTCTAGAAAACTGAAACTGAAAATAGTTGACGCTCACAAAGCTGGAGAAGGCTATAAGAAGATAGAAAAGCGTTTTCAGATGTCAATAGCCTCTGTTCGAAATGTAATTAAAGTGGAGGTTCACCCTAAAAACAAGTATATACCATTCAATCCAGCATATTGCCGACATGTACAGTATGATGTTTTTTTTTCTTTTCGGTTTACATACCGTAGTTTAGGTATTTTCCCCCCGGCTTCTGGGTAGTGAATCCCGCGGGAGTGGGCGTTCCTATTCAGAGACTAAGTGATTGACGTATGATAAAAGCTTCACCCCCCGAAAGAAGCCGAACTGCGAGTCGGCTCTATGCGGCGCTATACGGCGCATGCGCACCGACGTTCGGCTTTTTCCGGAAACTGGTGACGCGCCTTTTGCGCCGGGGGTGAAGCTTTTGTCATACGTCAATCACTTAGTCTCTGAATAGGAACGCCCACTCCCGCGGGAATCACTACCCGGAAGCCGGGGGGGGGGGGGGAAATACCTATACTACGGTATGTAAACCGAAAAAAAACCCCAGCATACTGTACATGTCGGCAGTATGCTGGATTGAATGGTTTATTCTTGTTTTTAGGGTGAACCTCCGCTTTTAGAAATGGCAGTCATCAGGAACAGTGGAAGTTAAAGCAAGATCTGGAAGACCAAGAAAAATATCAGACAGAACAGCTCGCAGGATTGTGAGAAAAGCAATTCAAAACCCACGTTTGACTGCACGATCCCTCCAGAAAGATCTGGCAGACACTGGAGTTGTGGTACACTATTCTACTATAAAGAGATACTTGTACAAATATGGTCTTCATGGAAGAGTCATCAAAAGAAAACCTCTTTTACGTCCTCACCACAAAAATCTGCGTTTGAACTTTGCAAATGAACATATAGACAAGCCTGATGCATTTTGGAAACAAGTTCTGTGGACCGATGAGGTTAAAATAGAACTTTTTGGCCGGAATGAGCAAAGGTATGTTTGGAGAAGAAAGGGCACAGAATTTAATGAAAAGAACCTCTGTCCAACTGTTAAGCATGGGGGTGGATCAATCATGATTTGGGGTTGTATTGCAGCCAGTGGCACAGGGAACATTTCACGAGTAGAAGGAAAAATGGATTGAATAAAATTTCAGCAAATTTTGGATGGTAACTTGATGCCATCTGTGAAAAAGCTGAAGTTAAAGAGAGGATGGCTTCTACAAATGAATAATGATCCTAAATACACCTCAAAATCCATGGGGGATGACATCAAGAGGCGTAAACTGAAGGTTTTGCCATGGCCTTCACAATCTCCTGACCTCAACATAATTGAAAATCTATGGATAGACCTTAAAAGAGAAGTGCGTGACAGACAGCCCAGAAATCTCAAAGAACTGGAAGACTTTTGTAAGGAAGAATGGGCAAAGATACCTCAAACAAAAATTGAAAGACTCTTGGCTGGCTACAAAAAGCGTTTACAAGCTGTGATATTTTCCAAAGGGGGCAGTACAAGATATTAAAGCGGGAGTTCACCCGAATTTTTTTTTTTAACATTAGATTGATGCTCATTTTGTCAAGGGGAATCAGGTAGTTTTTTAAATCGAAGCAGTACTTACCGTTTTAGAGAGCGATCTTCTCCACCGCTTCCGGGTATTTGATTGATAGGCTTCCGTCAGGAGTAGCCGAAAGAAGCCGAACGTCGGTGCGGCTCTATACGGCGCCTGTGCACCGACGTTCGGCTACTTTTGGAAAATCGTGACGCGATGTATGCGACCGTCGGAAGCCTGTCGGAAGCCTGTCAATCAAGTAGGAACGCCCAGTCCTGCAGCCCATACCCGGAAGCGGCGGAGAAGATGCATCTCTAAAACGGTAAGTACTGCTTCGATTGTAAAAAAAACACCCGATTCCCCTTGACAAAACGAGCCTCAATCTATTGTTAAAAAAAAGTTTTTTGGGTGAACCTCCACTTTAACTCTGCAGGGTGCCCAAACTTTTGCAGACGCCATTTTTTTGTTTTCTCTAATTTTGAAAGTGTAAATGATGGAAATAAAATCTAACTTTTTTTGACATATTATAAGAATGTCTAATCTGTAATTTGATGCCTTTTGGAGATTTTTCCATCTTTCCTTGGCTTCGTTATGGACATTAATACAAATTTTTACCTGGGGTGCCCAAACTTTCGATCCCCACTGTATATCATTGGTAGGGGGTGCTTAAGTGGTTAACAGAAAGCTGGAACTGCCATTCTGTATTGTTACCACCAATGATTATTTTTTTTATCGTCCATATTTATTTGTTAGCAAACAAATTATTTTATTTGCTAGCAAACAGTTATGTTGCACAGAAACCTCATATCTCTGTTTTCTGCATCACCTCTAGGCTCACACGTTTCAGAAAAACCTACACATAAAGCACTTGACTCAAAATCTTCTTTTGAACCACTTAAAAGAAATACTGTCATGAGAGAAACACAAAGAATGCCATTGTAGACCTCTTCTTTTAAAAATATTAGTTGTCTGGTAATCATTTTGATTGGTTTTAGCAACAGAGTTGAAACTTACGTAAAAACTTTTTTTTTTAATAGCACAAAGGATGGTACTGAAGCCATTTATTGGTAGTTGTTGACCAAGTTATACCATACAGGTAGCATTTTTTGCTTTTATGACCAAAATGATTCTGTTCTTTTTAAAGAGCAGTTTACCTGTGTATTGACATGCATTCCAGTGGAAGGATGTGCAGTATACTGAATTTGTGGCTGAAATTGAATGGCAGCATATACTCTTTACTAGGGTTGTCCCGATACCGATACCAGTAAAAAAAGTACTCAGGTGGGAGGAGTCACCCACCCCTGCGCGAGACGTAGAGTGAGTTTGGCACCAAAGGACAGATTGATTGCCATCAACGCCATTTGAAAGGCTGCGACCCCCGATGTCTGTTCCGGGAGTCAACGCGATGTCTGCTGCTGCTGGAGTCCCCTTGACAGATACCGGAATTCGAATGCGGACCCAGGGGAAGTTCGTCCTGTTTTCCAGCAGTAGCGTGGAGGCCCTCGGACTGTCCTGCCCCCGCTGTTCGGAGCTGGCCATTCGCATTTTGCCTATTGCCCGGTGCAAGAAGTGTCGGGATTACTTGTTTCAAGTGGAGCCACTGACTGAGTCTCCCCGGGAGTACAAGGTGGACTGGATCACTGGAACCGTGACTGCGGAAGAAGAGGCCCCATGGCCGGAACCCTCTTCAACTACAGTAAACGTTGATCCGGAGATTGTGACTGTCTCGTCTACACTGTTGTCCTGATACCACTTTTTTAGGACCGAATATAAGTACCAATACTTTTTTTCATGTACTCGCCGATACCGATTACCGATACTTTTTTTAAATGCAGCCATGTCTCCCCCCAAATGCAGCCTTGTGTCTCCCCCAAATGCAGCTTTGTGTCTCCCAAATGCTGCTTTGTGTCTCCCAAATTCAGCGTTGTGTCTCCCCCCAAATGCAGCCGTGTGTCTCCCAAATTCAGCTTTGTGTCTCCCAAATGCAGCTTTGCATCTCCCAAATTCAGCTTTGCGTCTCCCAAATTCAGCTTTGTGTCTCCCAAATGCAGCTTTGTGTCTCCCAAATTCAGCTTTGTGTCTCCCAAATTCAGCTTTGTCTGTGTCTCCCCCCAAATGCAGCCTTGTGTAGGTCTCATCCCCCCCGCCGTCTAGTTGTTCGGCGCTCAGGGAACATAACAGCTTTCATTTGAATAGCTGTGTGTTCCCCGCCGCGCGTCGTCATATATAGCCCCTCCCCCTTGTCCAGGCACTTTGATAGACATATCACCCGTCCAATCCTGGGACGGGTGATCTGTCTATCAAAGTGCCCAAACATGGGGAGGGGCTATGACGACGCGTGGCAGGGAACACACAGCTATTCAAATGAAAGCTGTTATGTTCCCTGACCCCCGAAAAACTAGACGGCGGCAGCGGCAGCAGCTCTCCTCCAGTGGTATACCCGAGGACTGCTCTGCTCTCCGCCTCCTATCCGCCTTCCTCTCCGCCTTCCTCTCCGCCTCCTCTCCGCCTTCCGATCCCGCCTCCTCTCCTCCTTCCGATCCCGCCTCCTCTCCGCCTTCCTCTCTGCCCCCTCAGTCTCCTCTCGGTCTCCTCTCCGACTGCTCCCCGTCCGCTCTCCGCCCCCACTCAGGAGGAATAAAATTAAAGTATCGGGGGAAGCATCGGGAGCATTTGCGCGAGTAAAAGTACTCGCGGCAAATGCTCACTATTGGTCCCGATACCGATACTAGTATCGGTATCGGGACAACCCTAACCGTAACGGAGACAACGCTTACCAATGTGGTCTCTGTTTGGCACACTATTGGAAAAATGGGCCCTGCTTAGGTCTCCCATGGCTGTGGTAGAGGCCTGCCCTTATGCAAACATGACAAGGTCAGTACCTTTGCTGGAGAATGTGGGTGTTTGCCTGCTGAGGAGTATGACACTTCTGACCTGGACTCATTATCTGATGCTGGAGATGACAACTGGTTCGAGCCGGAGTTTCCCAAGTCGCAGCGGGGTAAAAACTCTCGGCCTGCCAAGCCTTGCAAGCACAAGAGACACTCCAGAGATGCCGCACCACATGCGGGTGTCCCGCAGCTGACATGGGAAGTTACGTTGTGCGAAGTACCAGTGTTATTAACCCCATGCCTGCTCTTTTGCCCGTGTTGAAAAGCGCCTGACGCTATCGTCCTGCAGGGACTTGGACACCCCGTACCTTGTCGAAACTGGCCCGCCTGCAACGCATCCTCATGAGAAAGGTGGCCATGGATTACGGGTGGGAGTTCCCCTATGTGCCTCCAGCTCTCATGCCCCAAATTGAGAAGATGAGAGAGGAATAGTACAAGGACGCTATCTGGGAGCATTTAAATGTGCCAAGGGCTGCCCGTGATACAGATTACACTTTTGTTTATTTGAGCCATCGGTATAAAGATTGCTTGAAAGACTGGAGCCCTGGTCGGTATATTTTCAGTGACAGAGTGGTTCTCAAATGTCCCAGGAAAGTGGATCAAGTTTTCTCTGTTACCACTACAACTTACCAAGGGGACATCATCACCTTGCCTGATCCAAGGTTTTACAAGTAGGACACTTGCCTATAAGTGCCATTTGTTTTCAGCTGTTGCTTTGAAGAAGTCCCGAGGGGGATTCAGCCCCTTTCCAGTTTTGTTTTAATCTGTCCTGGATCCACATCGGAACATTTGTGCAGAACTTTGGGGGGATAATAGTTAGTAAGAGAGGGCCTCAACGGCTTCATCAACAGCAACTCGTCATCAGTAAGAAGAAGAAAAGTTTTGTGTGTTTCTACTGATTTCTCTAAGTGAGCCATGGACTGCCTTATTCTGGTAGTACCAGCGCACTGACCACTAGGGGCAGTGTTCTGCAACTTCTACCAGCGCAGAGAGACTGTTGTATATAATTATGTTTCCTTAGCCTTGCAGCAGGAAAAAAAATATATATGATTATTGCCTTATATACCTCAGCACTTGCTTTGAATGTGTCCCTATGGGAGGAAAAGAGGTTTCGCCTTTTAACTGGGAAAAGGGTGTAGGTTCAGTTCTAACCTTAGCGATGGTACATGCATGATTCGTGTATATTTGTATATGTTTCTCTTTTTTCCAATTTTTGTTTTACAGGTGTTTGACCAGCTATCAAAAACTGTCGGAGAATGGGGCAGAACAGATAATCAGGAGTGTGAAATTTTCTATGTATCACTGTACATAAATGCATACATGACAATGTTTTAAAAATGTTGTAATTTTCTATCTTCTTTTCTACTATCCTTTTATATTGTAATGCAGATTCAGGTCGGGTATTCAGGAGTGAATACCCCTTTGATGAGACACTGAGGACAGTGTCTATTCAGGTGGGAGGAGTGTGTAGCGCCTGGTTACTTTAGGTACCGGTGCTATTTAAATTTAGAGGGAGATCAGAGTGTAGTTAAACTCTGATCCACATTGTTATGTGCAAAACAGGGTCTCTGTCTCAGCTTGGCTGTGCTGTGGGCTTATTCTGTTGTGCTGGGGTGTCCTTCCCACCCCTGTGCAGTAGGTGGCAGCAGTGGAGTCAAGGTTTGGGTGCTCTTCCCCAGCAGCCAATCAGGAGGGTTTGGCCTCACTGTGCATGCTGGGGGAGGGTATTTATGGGGAAGACGCCATTGGTTCTGGGTTCTCCTTCGTCCAGTGTGACACCCACCTTTATTGTGGCCACATCACTATTTCCCCGACTTGTTCATTCCCCGACTTAGTTGGGGTAGGCGGTACAGTTTGGTGGGGGTGGGTCAGCAACGCCCTGTGACCTTTGACCTCTGGGAACCTGCCTTCTGACCTTTGACCTTTGGGGGAGGTCCCTGTTCCAATTGCTGAGTCCTAGCCATATTCTTCAATGGGAAACCCTAACTCTAAACCCTAACCCTAACCCCTAACCCTCTAACCCTAACCCTAACCCCCTAACCCTAACCCTACCCCTAACCCTAACCCCTACCCTAACCCTAACCCCTAACCCTAACCCTACTCCTAACCCTAAACCCTAACCCTAACCCTAAGCCGAACCCTAACCCGAACCCTAACCTTCGACCTATGAACTTTAACCCTAAGTGCATCTACGGCGCCCCGGCGTTATGGCCTACCTGGCCGGGGCGTGCATGCCACGTGGTGTTCCTGGTTCCCGGGGCCAAGTTGGCCTGGAACATTTGAGCAGCGACGGGGACCCAGTGAGCGACTGGGTTCCCACTTTTGAAGATCCCAAGCGGTAGTGCTGTTCGGTAGGGAGTCTGTCTGAGAAGCGCCAGTGAGTTCAGAAGAGCCACAAGGTAAATGTTCCACCCAAAACAACCAGCAGCTCCTTCGGGGGTAGTGCTACACTTGCATCCCCACCTGGGGTATAATTTTGACTTACTGTACCTGAGTAGAATCAGTGGTGGTGCTGAGAGAGAAGGAAGCAGGTTGTGAGGAAACATGCCTGCAGGACTGAAGCATACTCAGTGAGGTCTATTTATTTGCGAGGAGGCTTACATTTTGTTCGAAGGACTTTTGCTTTGAGACTATGTTTTCTACCACTGCATGGGAATCCTTGTCTGTTGCTGTTTTGCTGACCAAATAAACATGGGCAGGAAGCCCTTAACCTTGCACATGGCTGGATTACCTCTCTGAGAACTATCTACTGGAAGCTAATTGCCCATAGGGGACACTGAGGGGTTAATGGCAAAATGCTGGGGACTAACAACAGATTATTTGATACATACTGGGGTTTAGCCACTGAAGTGTTAATTTTCCTATGTTGGAAACTTAGAGGTTCATGCACATACTTTGGGGGTGATCACTGACAGGTTAAAGCATTTACACTGAGGAGATATCACTGTATGGAAAACAGTGTGGTGGGAAGTAAGTGCATGAGAGGAGTGTGGTGGGAATAACTGGGGGAAGTATTTGTAAGAGAGGAGTGTGAAGGGTGTGACAGAGATGTAGTATGTGCAGGAGAGGAGTGTGGAGGGTATGGCAGGGCAGTATATGCGGGAGAGGAGTGTGGAGGGTATGACAGGGCAGTATATGTAGGAGAGAAGTGTGAAGCTTACAGTATGACATGGATTCAGTATGTGCAAGAGGGAAGTGTGGAGGGTATAACAGTAAGCAGTATGTGCTGGAGAGATGTGTGGAGGGTATGCCCAAAGTCTAGTATGTGCAGGAAAGGTGTGTGGAGGATATGACAGTGGGCATTGGGCAGTATGTGCTGGAGAGATGTGTGGAGGGTATGACCAAAGTGCAGTATGTGCAGGAAAGGCATGTGGAGGATATGACAGTGGGCAGTATGTGCTGGAGAGAAGTGTAGACAGTGTGGAGGGTATGACTGGGGTGCAGTGTATGCAGGAAAGGTGTGTAGAAGGTATGACAGGGGCAATATGTGCAGAAGAGGAGTGCAGAGAGTATAACAGGGGGTAGTATGAGAAGAAGAGGAGTGTGGAGGTATGACAGGGGCAGTATGTGCAGAAGAGGAGTGTGGAGGGTATGACAGGGTAGGTATTGGCAGGAGAGTAGTGTGGAGGGTATAACAGGGGTCAGTATGAGCAGAAGAGGAGTGTGGAGGGTATGACAGGGGCAGTATATGCAAAAAAGTAAATTGACTATCTCGTTTTGCACACAGTGGCCCCAATCCTCCTGTTCTGGGGTCCCACGGTGGCTCTTCCCGGCAATAGATAACCCCCTCTGGGAAGCTCTCTCCCGAGGGGGTTACCTTGTGGGCGCGCTCCCTTGTCATACACTTGGCGTCCATAGCTGCCGAGTGTATGACTCGGCCCCGCCCCCCAGCGCCTGCGTCATTGGATTTGATTGACAGCAGAGGGAAGCAATGGCTGCGCTCAGTGGCGGTGGGTCCATAGTGGGCACAGGAGCGCCGCCCCCTTTCTCCTGCGATCGTCACTCAAGTCAACAATACATGAATGTATGTATTGTCACCGGCGCCGCTGCCGCCCACTATTCAGATGGCAGGCCCCCTGGTGAGCGTCGGCTATCTGAATAACAGCTGCTGATTGGTTTTTGGAAGTGTCTATCAGAGCCAGTGGCTCTTATAGGCTTCCCAATTACAGCCTGTGGGTTGTAATCGGCTTCCAAATAGTTAATCAGGGGACGCACGGGCTGTGCGCTCCCTGGTTAACACTGACACGCGTCTCAGCCAATCAGGTTTACCTGGTCTGGTTACCAGTAACCTGATTTGCTGAAGCGACATCAAGGGCAGGAGAAGACATCGAGGACAGAAGAAGACATGAGGGAGCGTGGAGGAGGACGGCGCTGACCTGAGGAAGGTAAATGCCGGGCTGGGGGGAAACTGGCTGTATTTGGGGACAAACTGGCTGTATTTGGGGACAAACTGGCTGCATTTGGGGACAAACTGGCTGTATTTGGGGACAAACTGGCTGCATTTGGGGGCAAACTGGCTGTATTTGGGGACAAACTGGCTGTATTTGGGGACAAACTGGCTGCATTTGGGGACACACTGGCTGTATTTGGGTACAAACTGGATGCAGTTGGGGACAAACTGGCTGCATTTGGGGACAAACTGGCTGTATTTGGGGACAAACTGGATGCATTTGGGTGAAACTGGCTGTATTTGGGGACAAACTGGCTGTATTTGGGGACAAACTGGCTGCATTTGGGGACAACCTGGCTGCATTTGGGGACAAACTGGCTGCATTTGGGGACAAACTGGCTGCATTTGGGGACAAACTGGCTGCCTTTGGGGGCAAACTGGCTGTATTTGGGGACAAACTGGCTGCATTTGGTGACAAACTGGCTGCATTTGGGGACAAACTGGCTGTATTTGAGGGGGCAAACTGGTGGCGTTTGATGGGCACAGTGGAGGCAATTGATGTTTTTTTTATTTTTCAGTTTGTTTGTGCCCCCCCAAAAAATTTTGAGCACCAGCCGCCATTGATTTCGGAGATCAGGTAAGTAGAACAGGGGGTCTGGGGGGCATTAGGGTGCATTAAGGTGAGAAAACACAAAGCTTTACAACCCCTTTAACAGTCAAGGCTGCTAGAGGGTTCATATGGATTTGTCAGGAACCTGCTGTACACTTGAGTTACCTGATGGTGGCACTGTGTTTCTGTGATTAATGGCCTGTAGTTCTTGTGTCTCTATGCAGTCAGTGGAATGGTGGTGTCAGTCGCTTGCTTGATCCTGGCTGCTGGGAGACCATTTAAAGTGTTATTAAATCCTCCATACAAAAAAAAAAAACACGGATAAGGCAACATAACCTCAGTTTCTCTGTTGCGTACTTTGTGCTTTGCCTTTGAAGCCTACTAATTCTTTATAGTCAGCCTTTATAATATCTCTACTTTACTGTCTATAGGGTGGCTCTGTTGCCTTATAGAGTCCCCTAGAGCTGCCCTTACATGCTCTTCTGTCCACAGTACATTCTAATACCCCAGGAGCTCCTAATCCCTGCATTCAAAGCCTTGTCCCTGCTACTCTTCCAAACGCTGCATTGATGCAGTAATTCATGCAAAAGGAGCCCCAACCAAGTATTGAGTGCATACTATACTGTACATGGACATACTTTTCAGTAAACCAACATTTCTGTATTAAAAATCCTTTTTTTTATTGGTCTTTTGTGATATTCAGATTTTCTGAGATACTGAATTTGAGGTTTTCACTAGCTGTAAGCCTTAATCATGAAAATTAAAAGAAAGAAATGCTTGAAATATATCACTATGTGTGCAATGAATATATATAGTATAGGAGTTTCACTTTTTGAATTGAATTACTGAAATAAATGAACTTTTTGATGATATTCACATTTTTGGAGATGCACTTGTAATTAGAACAAAAATGGTGAGGCTTTAGTACTTCCTTAATTTAGCCTTTCTCAAACAGGGTTCCATGGAACTCTATGGTTATTCCTGTAGTTGCTTGAATGTTGAGTATGGATGAGCTTGCATTTGTTTGAAAGTGGGTTCTGGTCCGAACCCAAAGTCATCTGTCATTCTTGGTTCAAAGACCTGCAGGCGGGGGAATTCCTGCCACACAGCTGACATTCCATGTGGCCATAGTAGGTCAATGATGTCATGAGCATCTCTGCCCCTTTGTAACGTTAGCTGCAGAGTGGGAAATCCCCTGACCTTAGCTCATTGGACCAAGAATGACAGCTGATTTCTGGGTTTGGAACTGAACGTGTTTCCAAACAAACACAAGCTCATCCCTAGCAGTGAGCAATGGTGAATCAATCTCCTACCTACACTAACCAACAATGTTAGGGGACATGGCAATGTTTATTGTCTGTTATTATTATTCCTTCCATTTTCATAACATGCTAGTTATGCCATATACAGTATTATTTACTTATGTATTGTAAGCATTCCACAATTTAGTTATCATGCTAGTGTACTACCAACTGTAATTACATTTATTTTTAGCAGGGGTTCACCTGGGACCAGAGCAATATTTCAAGGGTTCCTAAGGTAAAAAAGTTTAGACTGATTACTATCACATTCTGATCAGTGGCCCCATTGTCCCTTTAAACCCATCTCTATATGCTAGCTCCAGTGCCACTCCCCTTTGGAGCCCACATTATAAGCTTTCTTGTTGGGAGAGGTATAGAAAGCACAGAGCCCCACCCTTTCTCTAAGCTGAGTGATCTGTCACTATTATTAAAGTGTTTGTTTACCCCCCAAAAATAATGGACCTTGCTCCTTTAAAGCATGTTATATGACACAGTGCTTGCCTTGTGTCATTTGGCCCCATGTAACACCTAAAAAAACCTGGCTGATCCTGACAGTTTCTCCCCACCTCTTTGTAAACTTGTAAACTGACCACGGTGTATCATGGCTGCTGAGACCAGACACTGTGGTAGGATGACCACATTTCCAAACTGCCATTCAGGGACCCCCCCCACACACACACACACCTCGCGAAAAAATGATTTTTTACATATTTTGCCGATTTTTGGGGCAGGGGCGTATCATGAAATCAGCGGGCCCATGTGCAAGATCAAAAGTGGACCCTAGGCATCAAGAAGAACAACATTATGGCACGCAAAGCGTGTCGTGGTGAACAGTGGACATGTCTTAAATTGCGCTAAATATTGGCTTAAAGGGGGTGTTGTTAAAGAGAGTCTGAGATGACTTATATAGTGCAGAATGTGGCAATGTTAAATAGGGAATGCAGAGTGTATGGTGGTGAGTAGTATGTACAGGCAGGAATTATGGGACCCCTTACACAGCTTCAGGCATGGGCCCCCTGGAGCAGAGAACCGGGGTGGGGGGGGGGGGGGGGGTGCTGCCGCCTGAAATTGAGGGGGGGCCTTTACAAAAAAAAGAAGAAATAAAGAAAATATATATAAAAAAAGGGGGGTAGCCATACGGGGCCTTGGGGACCTCTGGGCCCTTTAATAAAAAAAATATATATATAAAAAATATATATTTTTTTTTTTTAAAAAGAGGGATTGCCATCTGGGGCCCTGGGGACCTCTGGGCCCTATTGGCCAGATTCACGTAGAGGCGCGTATCTTTATGCCGGCGTAGCGCATCCCATTTGCACTACGCCGACGTAACATAGTGAGGCAAGTACTGTATTCACAAAGCACTTGCCTCCTAAGTTACGTCGGCGTAGCGCAAATGGCCCGGCATAACCCCCGCCTAATTCAAAATAGGCAGGTAGGGGGCGTGCTCCATGTAAATTACCCGTGATCCCATGTAAATGAGGGCCGTTTGTACGGCGCATGCGCGCACATGCTCAGAATCACGTCGGAAATACTCAATGCTTTTGACGTGAACGTCACCTACGCCCAGCCCCATTCACGTACGCTTACGCAAATGATGTAAAATACGACGGCTGTTCCGACGTCCATACCTTGCATGGGCTGCGCCATATTTTTGGTGGTTTATCTTTACGCCGGAAAAACGCCTTACGTAAACAGCGTATCGGGCGCAAGTACGTTCGTGAATCGGCTTATTTACATATTCTAGGCGTAAATCCACATACACGCCCCTAGCAGGCCAGCATAAATAGGCAGCTAAGATACGACGGCGTCGGAGACTTACGCCGGTCGTATCTTAGCAACAGGAAGCGTATCTCAGTTTGAGAATACGCTTAAAGATACGACGGCGCGCATTCGGACTTACGACGGCGTATCTACTGATACGCCACCGTAAGTCTTTCTGAATCTGGCTATATATATATATATATACAAATTATTATTATTTTTTATAAAAAGAAATTACAAAAAAAGGGGGGTTGCCATCCGGGACCTCTGGGCCCTTTAATAAAAAATAAATAAAAACAAATATAAAAAAAAAAACATTTATAAAAAAAAAAAGGGGGAGTTTCCCACTCAGGGCCCTGGGGACCTCTGGGCCCTTAATATATATATATATATATATATATATATATATATATATATATATATATATATATATATGAAAAAAGAACTAAAAAGAAAAAAAAAGAAATAGAATAATATAATTTTTTTTTAATAAAAAAAGGGGGGTTGCCATCCGGGGCCCTGGGGACCTCTGGGCCCTTTAATAGTAATAATAATAATAATAATAATAATAACCTCCGGACCCCTAAAAAAAACTAAAAAAAAATGGCCCTTTAAAAAAAAAAAATATATATATATATATTAAAAAAATATATATTTTTTTTATAAAAAATAAATAAAAAAAGAGGGGTTGCCATCTGGGGCCCTGTGGCCCTTTGGGCCCCTGGGGACCTCCGGACCCCTAAAAAAAAGGGGCCCCCTACAGGTGTACCCCCCTGATGGCGGCCCTGTGTACAGGAGAGGAGTGTGGAGTGTATGGAGGTGGGTAATATGTACAGGAGAGGAGTGCGGCGTGTATGGCGGGGCGTAATATGTACAGGAGAGGTGTGCGGAGTGTATGGCGGGGGTAGTTAGTGGAGAGAGGAGGAAGAGGAGTGCAATGAGCTGAGCTATATAAAGGGTCCACGGTTCTGATATGAGCTATATAAAGGGTCCACGGTTCTGAGATGAGCTATATACAGGGTGCAGGGTTCTGGGATGAGCTGTGTACAGAGTGCAGGGTTCTAAGATGAGTTATGTACAGAGTGAAGGGTTCTGGGATGAGCTGCATGCAGGGTGCAGGGTTCTGGGGTGAGCTGCATGCAGAGTGCAGGGTTCTGGGGTGAGCTATGTACAGAGAGCAGGGTTCTGTGATGAGCTATGTACAGAGTGCAGGATTCTGGGATGAGCTATGTACAGAGTGCAGGGTTCTGGCATGAGCTATGTACAGAGTGCAGGGTTCTGGGATGAGCTATGTACATAGTGCAGGGTTCTGGGATGAGCTATATACAGGGTGCAGGGTTCTGGGATGAGCTATCTAAAGGGTGCAGGGTTCTGGGATGAGCTATATACAGGGTTCTGAGATGAGCTATATACAGGGTGCAGGGTTCCGAGATGAGCTTTAAACAGGGCACTGGGATGAGCTATATACAGGGTGCAGCAGAGGTGTAATTAGAATTTTCAGGGCCCTGGTGCAAGAAACCATGAAGGGCCCCAACCTCCGGCCTGGGCCATTCCCTCTGAGCCCAGAGGGGGGGGGCAGTATAATGTAAAATGGGAGGGGTGGCAGTGGAGGGCAGTATAATGGGAGGGGGCAGTATTATGGGAGGGGGTGGTAGCGGAGGGCAGTATGATGGGAGGAGGGGCAGTGGAGGGCAGTATAATGGGAGGGGGGTTAGTGGAGGGAAGTATGATGGGAGGGGGGTTAGTGGAGGGAAGTATGATGGGAGAGGGTAGTGGAGGGCAGTATAATGTAAATGGGAGGGGTGGCAATGGAGGACAGTATAATGGGAGGGGGGTAGTGGAGGGAATTATAATGGGAGGGGCTGGGGTAGTGGAGGGCAGTATGGGGGGACTGTACAGCATGACTGGAGGGGGCAGTGTATGGGAAGTAGCAGAGTATAATGGGGGGGGGGGCAGTATAATGTAAATGGGAGGGATGGCAGTGGAGGGTAGTATAATGGGAGGGGGTAGTGGAGGGCAGTATAATGTAAATGGGAGGGGTGGCAGTGAAGGGCAGTATAATGGGAAGGTTGGCAGTGGAGAGCAGTATAATGGGAGGGGGGCAGTGGAGGACAATATAATGGGAGGGGGTGGTAGTGGAGGGCAGTATAATGGGAGGGGGGGGAGTTAGTGGAGGGCAGTATAATAGGAGGGGTGGCAGTATAATGGGAGGGGGCAGTATGATGGGAGGGGGTGGTAGTGGGGGCAGTATAATGGAGGGCAGTATAATAGGAGGGATGGCAGTGCAGGGCAGTATAATAAGAGGGGTGGCAGTGCAGGGCAGTATAATAAGAGGGGTGGCAGTGGATGACAGTAAAATGGGAGGGGGCAGTGAAGGGCAGTATAATGGGAGGGGACAGTATGATGGTAGGGGGTGGTAGTGGAGGGCAGTATAATGTAAATAGGATAGGTGGCAGTGGAGGGAGGGCAGTATAATGGGAGGGTGATAGTGGAGGGCAGTATAATGTAAATGGGAGGGGTGGCAGTGGAGGGCAGTATAATGTGAGGGGGGCAGTATAATGTAAAATGAGAGGGGTGGTAGTGGAGGGCAGTATGATGGAAGGGGTGGTAGTGGAGGGCAGTATGATGGGAGGGGTGGTAGCAAAGGGCGGTATGATGGGAGGGGTGGTAGTGGAGGGCAGTATAATGGGAGGGGGTTAGTGGAGGGCAGTAAATTGGGGCGGGGTTTAGTGGAGGGCAGTAAAATAGGAGAGGTGGCAGTAGAGGGCAGTATAATGGGAGGGGGCAGTATGATGGGAGGGGGTGGTAGTGTAGGGCAGTATAATAGGGGGGTTATTGGAGGGCAGTATAATAGGAGGGATGGCAGTGGAGGACAGTATAATAGGAGAGGTGGCAGTGGAGGGCAGTATAATAGGAGGGTTGGCAGTGGAGGGCAGTATAATAGGAGGGGTGGCAGTGGAGGGCAGTATAATAGGAGGGGTGGCAGTGGAGGGCAGTATAATAGGAGAGGTGGCAGTGGAGGGCAGTATAATAGGAGGGGTGGCAGTGGAGGGCAGTATAATAAGAGAGGTGGCAGTGGAGGGCAGTATATTGGGAGGGGGTGGTAGTGGGGGGCAGTATAATGTACAGCATGACTGGAGGGGTGCAGTGTATGGGAGGGAGCAGAGTGACCATGAGCTACTCAGTCTTAGAGTCAGGGCAGTGCAGGGAGCATTTCACCTACCTTTCTTCCAGCGCAGGGACAGCCATCAGGGAAGAGGCGGAGTCTGGGCGGAGCTTAGGCGCGAGGAGGAATCCTCCACCGGCTCGCTTGGAATGCTGGGCCTCCACTCTCCTCCTCGTCGTCAAATCACTGGTTGTTAGACGCTAGTCGGCCATGCCTAGCAACCAGTTGTTTGGGCAGTGAGCCAGGCAGCAACTGGGGGGGAAATTAAGCGGTCTCGGACAGAACTGGGCAGTGAGGGACAGCGGCAATGCAGCAGCAATTTTTAGGGGGCATCAGATCGGCCAAGGGGGCAATTCCGAGACACCGTATAGTCCCGGAATGAAGGTGCCCGGGACCAGGGACAAAGATGTCAATTGCGGCATAATCTCGGGCAATCCGGGACACGTGGGCACCCTACACTGTGGTCAGTTTACGTGTTTCTGTCATCAGCAGCCTGCTATCTGCTCTCCCTGTGTCCCCCCCCTCTGTCTGTGTGTGAGCCCATAGCTCCCAACTGTCCCTGATTTCGAGGGACTGTGCCTGATTTGGAGCAATGTCCCTCTGTCCCTCATTCGTCCCTCATTTTGGTCTGATCAATATAGATGTATATAAAATGCACTTTTTATCTATCAAAAAGTGTTTTCCAGTGCTAAACCTTTCATCTGATTTCTAAATTGCTGCATTTGTAAATTCCAAAGGCCAATATAAAGGAATAAAAGTGGTAAAAAAAGCACTTGTGAGTTTAACCAATTTAGTTTTTTTGTACAATTCTCCTTTAAGGGGGCGTGACAAGGGGCGTGTCCTATGCCTGCATACTTTTGCTGATAGGTGTCCCTCATTCCCATCTCAAAAAGTTGGGAGGTATGTGTGAGCCACCCCTCCTGCTGCTCTCATGACACTAACCTGTATATCTCATTAGCACTGCCTCCTATTGCAGTGTCCCCCCTTGTGAATGATTTATAAATATAAATGCTGTAAATACCTCCATTTAAGAGCCGAGATTGTGATCACATGACCAGCCAGCTCTCTCCTCCTCTCGTCCTCCCTTCCAGATTGACATCAGCAGAGGAATCTCAGCCCCGCCCGCTGCATCTCTAGGAGTAAAGAAGAAAGCTGGCCAGTCATGTGATCGCAATCCCGGCAGTGAAATTAGATATTTGCAGCATTTTAATTTATAAATCACACAGAGGGGGATAATACAATAGGAGGCAATGCTGATGGTGCATACAGGTTAGAGAGGCTTAACAACCATTTTAATGACCAATCAGTGCTGCTTGTTTGTTCATAATGAGTAAAAGATCACTCAGAGCTATGGCTCTCCTCTGTAGTCTGTGCCAAGTATCTGTGTGTGTGTACAGTACAAGAAGCTGCAGATATATTACACAGAGCTGCAACTGAATGTAGTGAATGAATCTTTTAGTATTATGAATCAAGAAGCACCACTGATTGTTCATTCATAGTAGTAACAGAACACTCTATCTGTGTCTATCAGTGGCTTCTTGTACACATACACAGCCTGACTGATGGGTCGCAGAGGGCTGCAGCACTGTGTGAGCTTTCACTATTCACAAATTAGTGATCAGTAGGGATGGGCCGAATGTCCCCCTGTTCGGTTCTCACCAGAACTTATGAGTATCGCAAAAGTTCGGAACCGAATAACAAACCCCATTGAAGTCTATAGGAACCCAAAAGGGAAAATCAAAAGTGCCCAATTTGAAGGCTTATGCCACGTACACACGATCGGTCAAACCGATGAGAACAGTCTGATGGACCGTTTTCATCGGACCAAACCGATCGTGTGTGGGCCCCATCGGTTATTTATCCATAGGTTAAAAAAAAACAATCTTGTTTTAAATTTAACTGATGGATACCTAACCGATAGAAAAAAACGATCGTTTGTAGGCACATCCATCGGTTCAAAATCCACACATGCTCAGAAGCATTGAACTTCGTTTTTTTCAGCACGTCGTTGTGTTTTTTTTTTAAATTTAACTCCTTTTATTATAAGACAAAATAATACAATACATAATACAAAAACAATAATATAACCCGACAATCACAATCCTATCTATCATTGTGCATCCCCTATTACCTTTTGGTCAAAGTCAGGCATATATCTCTTTCATTCATATCTTTCTCCCCCCCCCCCCCCAGATTCCCGGGAGGGGCATCCAAGAAAAACAAAACCAACACAAAACACTAACACACAGAACAAAAACAAAACAAAACAACAACAAAACAAAATAAGAGGGAGTCCTCGCCCCCAACCCCTCTCTACAATTCTGTGTTTTCCCAAATAGCCATACACATACCACTTTAACGTTCTCGAACTTCTTCTATAACGTTCGACCAGACCCTCCTTAGGCCTCTCCTCTGGAGTCCGTATAGGTCTTCCAGGGTATCCACGTTCTTAAGTATTTTCCTTTTTGATATTGTGCTGTCAGGACTAGCTCTTCTAATTTGCTTATTTCCTTAACTCTACCAATCCACATCTCCACTGTTGGTGGGCTTGATGACTTCCACATCTTTGTTATACATGCCTTTGCAGCATCTAAGAGGTGGCGTATAATTGTTTCCCTGTAGTCTTTTTCTGATATTTGATTTAAATGTAGAAGGTAGAATTCTGGGTCTTCAGCAATCTCATATTTTGAACAGAGCTGAAGAGCTCTTTTAATCTCTAACCAAAAACTCCTCAACCTTGGGCAGTCCCAAAATATATGTAACATCGTTCCTTTGCTTTCCTGGCACCTCCAGCATTTATCCGTTACCTCTGAGAAAATGTTATTTAGTCTTTCTGGTGTCCTATACCATCTCGTAAAGATCTTATAATTTGTCTCTTGTATTCTCACGCAGATTGATGTCTCGTGTGTTCGCCTATATATGCATTGACGCTGTTCCGGACTAAATGTCTTCTCTAATTCCCTTTCCCAGTCTTGAACGCACTTCGGAAGGTGGACTCCTGATTGCGCTAGTAACTCATAACTTATTGAGAGAGTATGTGCTAATGTTCCTTGTTCGTTACACATTATCTCAAATCTCCTGAGGGGTCTTTCGAAGTTCTCAGGATTCGGCAGGGTATTCAAGAAGTGAACCATCTGAAGTGCGCTCCAGAATTTTAGACAAAATATCTTTTCTGTTTCCATCAGTTCCTCTATTGTTACCCATCTCCCCATTTGGATATACCTCGCTACTTGTGTGCATCCTCTGATCCTTAGATGCCGGAATGCTCCGTCTTCATATCCCAATGGGAAGAGGGGATTACCTATCACTGGGTATAGTGGGGAGGTCCTAAGGTCAATACCCATCATGGGTAAAACTGTTGCGCAAATTCTCACCGTATTACCCACTATCGGGTTTTTATTAATTTCTTTCGGCGACGAGGCAAACCACCATGGTGCTCTTTCAATGGGTATTTTATATTGTGCCTGTTCAATTTGTACCCATAACTTTGTTTCTGAGTGTCTATTCCAATCTATTAACCTATTCAAATGTGCTGCATAATAGTATTTCCGTATATCTGGGACTCCGAGTCCTCCCTGCTGCTTAGTACACATTAATTGTTTCCTTTGTATCCTGGGGTTTTTATGTGCCCATATAAACTCAAAAATCACTCTCTGACATTGTTTAAAATACTTTGCTGGTATATGTATTGGGAGTGTTTGTAACAAATAGAGCATTTTCGGGAGTATGTTCATCTTAATAATATTGCATCGACCCAGCCAGCTATGGAGGCCCTGATTCCACTTATACAGTAAGATCTTCACTTTTTGCAATAAAGGCGGGAAATTCAACTCAAAGATCTTATCCACCTTTCCAGCTAATTGTATACCTAGGTATGTCAGTGCTCTATCTGTCCATTTAAACTTAAATTTTTGTTTAAGATATGTTATCACTGTATGCGGGTCATTTACTCCCATCGCTTCTGATTTGTTAAAGTTGATACGTAGGTTCGATAGAACTCCGTATCTCTCAAATTCCTTCATTAATTCCGGGATTGAGATCAGCGGGTTTACAAGGGTGAACAACATATCATCTGCATAGGCTGTAATTTTACAATGGTTCTTCCCTATTTGTATACCTGAGATATTTGAGTTTGAACGTAACATGCACAGAAAAGGCTCTAATGACAGGGCGAAGAGGAGTGGGGATAGAGGGCATCCCTGTCTTGTCCCGTTTGAAATCCGGAAAGGCTCTGACAGTATTCCATTAGCCCGTACCTGAGCTGTTAAACCTGAATACATGGAAGATATCCACTTTATTATGTTATTCCCAAAGCCTCCATGTTTTAGGACTGCCCACATAAAACTCCAGTTCACCCTGTCAAAGGCCTTCTCTGCGTCTGTGTTCAAAAGTATGCATTGCGTCTGTGTTGTGTTCACTATCTGCACCAGGTTAATAGCCTTAGTTGTATTATCACGTGCTTCCCTAGTAGGAACAAATCCCACCTGGTCCAGATGTACTAAATCTGGGATATATTGTTGTGTCCTATTTGCTTAAACCTTAGCCAAGATCTTCACGTCCGAATTTAATAGCGAGATTGGTCGGTAACTCCCACAAATAGCTAGGTCTTTCCCCTCTTTTGGTATCAGCGAAATATACGCTAGCAAAGTATCTTTGGCTAAACTGGCCGACGTCCCTAGGGCATTAAATAATTTAACCATATATTCTGATATTGAGGGAAATACAATTTTATAGTATTGACCTGTAAAACCGTCAGGTCCGGGAGCTTTTCCCATTTTCATTGTATTCACTGCTAATTTAACTTCCTCCACGGTTATAGTGTCATCTAGCTTCTGTCTATCTGCTTCTGATAGTCTTGGTATTGCTGATTCTATTAGATACTGGTCAATTTTCTCGCTAGTCAGGGGCTTGCTCTGTATGTTATAAAGAGAGTGATAGTATTCTTGAAATTCCCTCGCTATATCCTTTGGTTTTGTGACCTTCGGTTTCTTAGGTGGGTTGATATGTGGGATATAATTACTCAGTTTCTGTTCACGTAAAAGTCTAGCCAATCTTTTCCCACATTTATCTCCTGACTCATATTCAAACTTTTTGCATCTCTGCATTGCCGCTCTTACTTTATAGTATAGAATGTCTGTAATTTCAGTTCTTTTACTAACCAGCTCTTTCTCTACGTTTGATGACCATGTTTGCTTGTGTTTGCCCTCCAAGATAGCTAACTCTTTCAATAGCCTGTTTAATTTTTCAGTGCGTTTCCTCTTGATCCTAGCTCCGTGTTTGATTAATACACCTCTAATTACTACCTTATGTGCTTCCCAGAGGATACCTCATCGGGAAAATCATCTATATCTTTTGGCGTGAGAAATCGCATCACGCAAACTTTGTACAAAAATCAACTGATTGACATATGGAGGCTGATGCATAACAAAGAAAAAGACTATACGTTCTACTCCGCCCCACATAAAATATACTCTCATATAGATCTTTTCCTTATTCCGCATGCCCAATTACACTTTGTACAATCAACCAAAATAGGATCCATTACCTGGTCGGATCACGCTCCGATCTTTATGGTATATGAATTAAAAGATTTAAGACAGACCAGAACAAATCAGTGGAGACTAAACGAGAGTTTGCTCCAAGATAACGAGGTCCTAGAAGACGTAATTAAAGAGTTGAAGTTTTATTTTAATACCAATGACACTCCAGAGTGCGACCCCGGAATTATCTGGGAAGCACGTTGTTGTGTTTTACGTCACCGCGTTCTGACCCAATCGGTTATTTAACCGATGGTGTGTAGGCGTGACGGACCATCAGTCAGCTTCATCGGTTAACTGATGAAAATGGTCCATCGGTCCATTCTCATCGGATGGACCGATCGTGTGTACGCGGCATAATATGTAAGTAATTGGGCATAAAAATGGTTATGATGGTCTGGATACTGCCCTGGGGGACATGTATTAATGAAAAAAAAGTTTGTAAAAAACTGAGCAGTGATTTATCGATGCGTAAACTGAAAGCATAAAAATGAAAAATTCCTTTCAATATAGTGCCTGGGGGGTCCCCTTAGTCTACCTGTAGTGGCACATCTGTACTGTGTATAGAAGCTGCTGCAGCAATAATTGCATTTATAAAGCCAAAATAATGAAATTTTCCCTGCAAGCTTTATTTATTTGTAAGCAAAGGCTTGGGGAGCCAGTATGTATGACGAGGCCACAACGTAGTGAACTCAGAACAAGATTAGAGATTTTTTGGATAAATTCTGGTGTCTCTACCACAGACTTTGGATAAAAGTAAGTGGTGCAGGAAAAATTGGTCTTTGTGTGTCGGTGACACCTTCACACTGAGGTATTCTTGATGAACACAGAAGAATTAGCCTTGCTGTCAAAAATTGCAATGATATGCACCTGTAGTTTATTTCACTTTTTTTTTTGGCGCAGCGGTGATAAAGGTTACCCAGGGCATTAGTATCCTATATCAATTATATATTGTCAATGATATGCACCTGTCAAACAGGTCTTTGGGTGTTGGTAAACTCCTCTTTAAGGTGTCCTCAAGAGATTTCCTCTTCTGCACTCTGTGGGGACGGGATGAGTTCTTAGACTTTCGCCTTATAATGGTGATCAAGGAAGGTTGCCAACCAATAGTGATCCTTTTCCTTTTTGCCACATGTTCTTGGGTCCTTTTGCAGGCTTTGAAGCATGAGGGATTTGTGGAGGCATGAGAAGCAGACTCCTCAGGGTCACTGAGGATTAGAGAATCTAAAAATGCCTCCTCCTAGCCACATACTACTCCCAAGGGTTCTGGGGATGGAAAATAATCTCTTACTGTTTGATGTATATCTTCCTCTGCTTCAATGCCTCTGAAACTGCTAGAATCCTTGTCCTCCTCTCTCTCCTTTTATGAGTTCTCTGGCATAGGAACAATGGCATAAAGTAGGCCTTGAGAGGAAAGAAAGTCCTCCTCTTCCTCCTGCTGCTCTGCCTCGAGTGCCCTGTCCATAATGCCATGCAGATTCTGCTCCAGCAGGAATACAACAGGGATTGTACTACTGATGCATACATTGTCACGGCTCACCATCCTTGTGGCCTCCTCAAATAGTGACAGTACAGTGCATGCATCCTTTATGAGCAGTCATTGGCGTGGGGACAAAAAGCTGAGCCGGCCTGAGCCTGACGTTGTGCCATACTCACACAGGTAATTGTTGACAGCCCTCTGCTATATCTGCAACATTGCCAAAGTCGAGTTCCACCTGGTGGGCAAGTCACAAATCAGGCGGTTTACGGGCAGGTGGAATTCCCGCTGAATTTCCGCCAACCAAGCACTGGCTGTGTATGACCACCTGAAATGGCTACAGACTCTTCTGGCCTGCTTTAGTAGATCTTCCAACTCTGGGTACCTATTTAGGAACTGCTGCACCACCAAATTGAGGACATGTGCCAACTTTCCCTGTCTAAGGGCGGACAGGAGGTTTGTGTCATTATCACACCTCATCATTCCTGGCTCCAGCTGGCGTGGCGTGAACCACCTATGGGCCTGTGCCCGCAGAGCTGCAAGAATCTCTGCTCTGATGTGGTTCCTATCCCCTAGACACACCAGCTGAAGCACTGCATGGCACCTTTTAGCCTGACTCATTGAATAGTCCTTTGAATGCTAAGGGGGTACTTGAGGTTCATAGGACAATTCAGCAGAGGAGGGCATAGAGGAGGAGGGGTAAAGCTGACAAATTTCGCCTCGTCACCAGCTGTATGGAGATGTAGGGGCACAACAAGCTGCAGCACTAAGCTCACTTCTTAATTGCAAGCAGTATGCTGTGAAAAAAATATATCATCCCTGTCCATGCTTGCTAGACCACTTATCAGCAGTAATGTGGACTTTGCGGCTGACTGCCTTGCCCAATGATGCCACAACATTGCTTTCCACGTGATGGTAGAGAGATGGAATGGCCTTATGTGAAAATAAATAGCGACTGGGAACCTACCATTGTGGTATAGCACATTCTGCAAATTAATGGAAGGGGGCAGAATCCACCAGGCGGAAAGGCAGAAATTGTAGAGCCAGCAGCTTTGACAAGCTTGCATTTCGACACTGGGCATGTGGGTGGAAGGGGCTGTAGTTTTTTTTTCACTGCAGCAGATGGGGCAGAGAAATTTGCCAACTATAGTCTAAAGCTGGTGGTGTGTTGCTGGCAGATGTGCTGCAATATCCTGGGACACCCTGCGCTATACCATCATCCCTGTCAGTGTAGGCTGCTGAGAGGTCATGAGGTATAGCAGTGACAGACTGTGGTTAGTAAGGAGTAGGGATGAGCCGAACACCCCCCGTTCCGTTCGCACCAGAACCTTCGAACGGACCGAACGTTTGCGCGAACATTTAGAACCCCATTGACGTCTATGGGACTCGAACGTTCGAATTCAAAAGTGCTCATTTTAAAGCCTAATATGCAAGTTATTGTTGTAAAACGTCTTTGAGAACCCGGATCTTGCCCCAGGGGAACATGTATCAATGGAAAAAAAGTTTTAAAAACGGTCGTTTTTTCAGGAGCAGTGATTTTAATGATGCTTAAATAAAAAAAAAAATGAAAAATCCCTTTAAATATTGTACCTGCTGGGTGTCTATAGTATGCCTGTGAAAACGTCTTTGAGAACCCGGGTCTTGCCCCAGGGAACATGTATCAATGGAAAAAAAGTTTTAAAAACTGTCGTTTTCTTCAGGACTCCTGAAAAAAATACAGTTTTTAAAACTTTTTTTCCATTGATACATGTTCCCTTGAGAAATGTAATAGAAAAAAAAACGCGCATGTGCAAGAATGGAGAGAAAAGAATATTACCGGAGAGAAACGAATATTCCCGGAGAGAAACGAATATTCCTGGCAACATGAATATTTTGTCGGACGAATTTCGAAAATCAATGGTGGCATCATCGGATCACAAAAAAATCGAACTTTCTGATTTTGAAAAGAAAATTTGTTTGAAATTCGACCGTGTATGGCCTGCTTAAGGCTCTAAAAAACTGTTATAGCTAAAAAGATTTAGCTTGACAGCCAGACAAATAGTATTTTCAGAAGCAGGACAACAATGGCAGCTTAGGAGCTTTATTAACCACTTGCTTACTGGGCACATATACCCCCCTCCAGCCCAGGTGAAATTTCAGCTTCCGGCACTGCGTCGCTTTAACTGACAATTGCGCAGTCGTGCGACGTGGCTCCCAAACAAAATTGACGTCCTTTTTTCCCCACAAGTAGAGCTTTCTTTTGGTGGTATTTGATCACCTCTGCGGTTTTTATTTTTTGCACTATAAACAAAAAAAAGTGTCAATTTTGAAAAAAAATTCTATATTTTTTACTTGTTGCTATAATAAATAGCCCAATTAAAAAAAAAAATAATAATAATTCTCAGACTAGGCAGATACGAATTTTTGGTAAAAAAAAAAATCGCAATAAGCGATAGGGGACAGAATTATTATTTTTTATTATTTTTTTTTTTACTAGTAATGGCGGCGATCTGCGATTTTTATCGGCACTGCAACATTATGGCGGACACATCGGACACTTTTGACACCATTCACATTTAAACTGCGATCAGTGCTTTAAATATGCACTGATTACTGTATAAATGTGACTGGCATTGAAGGGGTTAACGCTAGGGGGTGAGGAAGGGGTTAAATGTGTGCCCTGCATAGTGTTTCTAACTGTGGGGGAAGGGGACTGACTGGGGGAGGTGACCGATCTGTGTCCCTATGTACAAGGGACACAGATCGGTCTCCTCTCTCCCTGACAGGACGTGGATCTGTGTGTTTACACACACAGATCCATGTTCTTGTCTCTGTAACCGCCGATCGCGGGTGCCTGGCAGGCATCGCGGCTGCCAGGCACGCGGATCGGCATCTCAGTGATGCGGCGGGCACGCGCGCGCGTCCCCCAGTGGCTGGAGGCTGTATATAGACGGCCTCCCGGAAATTAAGATCCACACTGTGGCCCTATAAAGTCGTGGTAATGAAATAAAGAATGCCATTAGAAGGGCATTTGTCTCCATATAAATAATAAACGGCAAGCAATAAAAACAATAATGTCAAAAACTACAATGCAACATAGTAGTACAGTACATCAACCTAACTCCTATAAAACACCAGATATGCACACAGATTTTTTATCAAATATTTACTTTATTTATATCTCCATTTGTTTGGGTACATCCAAAAATATTCAATAAACAGTCGCCTAAGTCTGGAAGGAAGAGGGGAAGGAACAGGACACCCAAACAGCGTTGCTGAATAGTTTGAATAGTCCAGCTACAGAACATTTGATTTGCAAATACATTTATTTGTAGAGCCATTGGAAAGAAAAAGTGCGAAGTTGTGGCTTCCTTTGTTCTGTAGCAGGATGAAATCCATGCCACCACTAAGCCAAGACAGAGATTACACATTGTGGTAGACTGGGTGGGAGGTGATGATCTGTATTTCTTGGAAGCATTAATCACCCAACTGATGGTAAACTCTACAGTCCAATAAATCATTGTGCTTTATGAAGAACATTTGAGACCACTGACAAAGGGACACAAAACCATAACATGCCCAGAAAGTATAGGGACACCGCCTGGCACATAGAAAGGCTTTGAGGTTTAACATAAGCACAGGGGATAGTTTACCTTTAAGACGGCTGATAGCTTCAGTGTCAAGATTGATTGCATATACATGAACCATAATAAGTTACCCATTACATGGATCACTGCTCTTCTGCAAACTCCATCCATAGCTGGGTTAGGTTGAACAATTTATCCAACTGTATACAGTACAGAACGTTTCTCATATTTGACATACTATGCTCATATATATCTGAGACACAAAACTAAGACTAACATTCTTTGAGATTAAGCCTTACTATATAAAGTGCTCTGCTTTGGCAGATTCCATGTTCAGCCCGGGATTACTTTTTGGCTTTGCCTTTTCATTGTCAGTCTTTAAACCTACCTTGTACTTTATTAGTAATTGTGTATGTAGAAACTGCACGCTGTATACTCATGCAAAGCAGAGGAATGCCACGTAGAGAATTAGACTGGCCATAGTTGGAGTCTTCCATCCAATCTGACAAAGATTCACATAACTCATATAATTTTATTTATAATTTTTTTTATAAATGACCAATAACGTGGTAAATATCAACAGATTTTCTTGGCGGATGGTGTTTAATAAGAGATGTTATTTAGTATAAATAATCACAGAGAGTGTTGGGCAGAAGAGTGGGCAAAATCTGTTGTATCACCTAGGTCATATTTTTGGAATGACAAATGATTTGAATTAAAGCGGTGGTTCCCCCTAAAAACGACTTTCCACTATTACACTGCCCCCCCGCATTACAATACGATTATGCCTTTAATTTTTTTTTTGCTGCTGTACATACCTGGGTACAGCTATTCACCCGTGTCCTCCGGGTTGCGAGTCCCGCGGG
The DNA here is from genome assembly GCF_905171775.1 of Rana temporaria. Lineage (NCBI taxonomy): Eukaryota > Metazoa > Chordata > Amphibia > Anura > Ranidae > Rana > Rana temporaria. Next base: position 74,436,438 of record NC_053500.1, on the reverse strand, counting down.
AGTGGGCGTTCCTAACATGGCGGTGATTGACGTTTTGACTAAAAAACGAGCTCCCCCCGTCGCGTAAGCAGCGTCACGATTGGCGGAAAGGAGCCGAACGGCGAGTCGGCGCTATACTGCGCCTGCGCATCACCATTCGGTTCCTTTCGCCAGTCGTGACGCGGCTTACGCGACGGGGGGGAGCTCATTTTTTAGTCAAAACGTCAATCACTGCCATGTTAGGAACACCCACTCCCGCGGGATTAGCAACCCGGAGGACACGGGTGAATAGCTGTACCCAGGTATGTACAGCAGCAAAAAAAAATAAAGGCATAATCGTATTGTAATGCGGGGGGGGCAGTGTAATAGGGGAAAGTCGTTTTTAGGGTGAACCACCGCTTTAAGCAAGTTTACTTTTGTGAACAGGGATGATGGGATTGATTTACTAAAACGGGAGAGTGCAAAATCTGGTGCAACTGTGGCCAATCAGCTTCTAACTTCAAACTTTTCAATTAAGCTTTGACAAAATAAAAAACCTGGAGCCCTGGTTCACACTGGTTCAATTTGACATGCCATTTGCCATGTCAATTGCTGGCAATGACATCGTCCAAATTTCAAAAAGTAATTTCTGTACTACTCTTTGCGATTTCAGTACACGATTTACATTGACATCTGTTCAGAAACCGACACAGATGTCTCTGTAATCGCGGCTGAAATCACGACTGCCAGCAGGAGTGAAATCGTGCGAGTGTGAACCTGGGCAGAAGCTGATTTCTATGCACCAGATTTTGCACTCTTCAGTTTTAGTAAATCAACCCCTATGTTGGTGAATATTTACATTGTATGATCATATGTATCTTCTCAACTGAATGAAAATTGAATCAGACAAAAACCATCTATAAGCAGCATTACTGATGCATCAGAACATCTTTCTGGGAGTGAAATAGGTCCTAGCCAGATGTATCAAGGACTGACAGCTACAGTATGTGTTTATTATATACACGTAGCAATGGGAGCCTTGCCAAGGAGTTATACAATTTACCAGTTCATCTAGATGTTTCCAAACATGCTGACAATATCATGCATGGGCTCATTAAGTGACAATCAGCAATGAGGTTTAATTACTTGGCACAATACAGTAGTAATTCCGGCTTCCCTATCATTTTGAAGTTTCGCTTATATTACAATTACTGACAGCAAGTACTGGCATGGCCAGATAGCAATCATGTGCCAAGCCTAGCTCCACTAGCTGCCTAAAATCAACAGTTGAAAAGGTAGCAACCTCAACTGGGTTCATGGCACCAATAGGAGTCCAAATCTCAACAAATAGCATTTATTTGATTTTTAAACATTGTTACTGAAAATATTGAAATCCTGGTATTTTAAGCATATTTATCTCTTTGCATAAATGTTTGTTTTTTTGCATACTGATTTTAAAAAGATTTATGGAATTCCTCAACTGGTGTAAACTACTGTATCACCTTCTGAGGAACTGAGCTTAGCTTTATAAATGTGTAAATACTTAATTTGGATTTTGTCATCCTGAATGGAATATACTGTATATCTACTAGACTGTACTCAGTTATTAACAGCAAATATATTCTATATCAGGGGTCTCCAAACCATGGCCCACTTGTCTCATCCAGCCCGTAGCTAGGGTCATTGATGTAATCTCAGGATACATTGATTGTGGATTTAAGTCAGAAAAGGCTGCCTATAGACCCTGATGTAAGGGGGGGATAGTGACAGTGAGCCTGCTAAAATAGGTAATTTGTTGGGCCCCATGATGGAAGGTCGGAATCTGATGGGCACCATGATGTAAGGGGGCTCTAATGGGCCCAATGATGTAAGGGGGGACTCTGATGGGAACCTTGGTGAAGTGGGGAATAGGATGGGCACCATGATGTAAGGAGGATTCTAATGGGCATCATGATGAAAGAGGAGAATCTAGTGGAGATTTTTTTTTAAATATAATAATATTGATATATGGCCATTGTGCTGGTGGACTACAAAACTAAAAGAATGTAAGGGGGGAATTGACTAAAACTGGAACAGAATCTGAAGAAGTTGTGCCAAGAAACTAATCAGCTTCTATGTTCAGCATGTTCAGTTACACTTTGAAAATGAAAGGTAGAAGTTGATAGTTGTCATACACAACTGCTCCAGATTTTGGCTGCTCCAGTGGTAGCAAATCTCCCTCAAAGTGACAATGTTTATGAAAGATTGAGTATGATGTACTACACTCCACCACATGTTGCCCTTTGGCGTTATACACATGTGAAATCGTACACACAGCAAGTGACTTTTATGTTTTACTAGACTCATTTGGAACAATTTGACATCACTACAGTTACTTTAAGTTCTATGTCTATGTTGACATGTGATTACATTTGCTCATCTGGGTGGAGGTCTTTGCTCCCGTTGCATGCCTTAAAGTCAATAAATACAGAGTTTTAATGTTTAAAAATGGAACATCATTCCTTTCTTTTTTCAGATTTCCTTCAGGATCTTGTATTTTTAGGATAAAACATAGTTCTCTTTTTAACCACTTGCCGACCGCCACACACACTTATACGTCGACAGAATGGCACCGCTGGGCAAATGGGAGTATATATACGTCCCCTTTAATTTGCGGGCTGTGTGGTCGTGCGCACGCCGCCGCCGACGTGCTTACGACCCTGTCGCGAGCTCTGTGACCGTGCTCGGGGGGACCAATGGACTCGATGTCCGCTGGTTTCCCACGATCGGGTCACAGAGCTGAAGAACGGGGAGATGTCAGTGTAAACACAACATCTCCCCATTCTTCTAGTGACATGTCACTGATTGTCTGTTCCCTGTCATCGTGAACAGCGATCAGTGACGTGTCATGGCAAGCCATGCCCCCTAACAGTTAGAAGCACTCCCTAGGTCACACTTAACACCTTCAGCGCCGCCTAAAGGTTAACCCCTTCACTGCCAGTATCATTTTTACAGTAATCAGTGCATTTTTATAGCACTGATCGATGTAAAAATGACAATGGTTCCAAAATGGTGTCAAAAGTGTCCACCATAGTGTCGCAGTCACTATAAAAATCGCTGATCGCCGCCATTACTAGTAAAAAAAAAATGTATTAATAAAAATGCCATAAAACTATCCCCTATTTTGTAGATGCTATAACTTTTGCACAAACCAATTAATAAACACTTATTGCGATTTTTTTTAACCAAAAATATGTAGAAGAATACGTATCGGCCTAAACTGAGAATTTTTTTTTTTTATGTATTTTTTGGGGATAATTATTATAGCAAAAAGTAAAAAATATTGCACAATATTGTTTATAGCACAAAAAATAAAAAACACAAATACCACCAAAAGAAAGCTCTATTTGTGGGAAAAAAGGACGTCAATTTTGTTTGGGAGCTACATTGCACGACCACGCAATTGTCAGTTAAAGCGACGCAGTGCCGAATCGCAAAAAGTGGCCTGGTCTTTGGCCAGCCAAATGGTCCTGGGCTTAAGTGGTTAAAGAGAAGTGTTGTAGATAGGAGCACCTTATAAATCCTACCATTTCCCCCAAAAATGTTTTTATGGTTTGCACAAGTGGGATGATTGCATTGGAAAAATGATTGTTTTTATCTGCATATGAGGACAGTGAACACACTATAAAATGGAGTTTGGATCCACACCCAATACCTTCTTCAGGTCATCAACAAGGTGACTAGCCAGAAGAGGTCTTCTTGCTCACAGGTTTGTTAGGGCCTGTGTTGACTGGCTTTTGGTTTGTGTCCAGCACAGTAGTGTGCTTTCAGGTGTGCTTTTTGTGTAAGCACAAGCATTGGCAGGGGTGCCTCCAAGAGTACGAGTAAAACATACTTTAAACACCCAATGTGGATAGTGCGCACCCTCAGATGTGGATAGTACAGATAAAATACTCCAAATTTGTTACTCCTGAAGAGGGAGCAAGAATTGCTCTGAAACATGTTAAGTTTCTTTTACGTTTTAGCTTCACACAGTCTCTTAGGCCTGTCTACGGTCATTATAAATGTGTACTTTCATAGCCACATCTAAGAGGGAGCACTGCCCAATTTTCATGTTTTAAAGTATGTTTTACTGGTAGTCATAAGCTTCGTACACATGTACGGTAAAAAGTCAGCTGGGAAACCCGAGAACCTGCTCGGTAACTTTTTCCCCCTACACACGACCAGGTTTCCCGACAGGAAAACTGCCATGAGAGCTTTAAGCGGGAATCCCGGCATGTGTATGCTCCATCGCAGTGTTTCCCATAGGAAAACTGACGGGTTAAAAACGCCGGGAATCCTGGTGGGAAAAAAGAGAGCTGGTTCTCTTTTTTTCCATCAGTTTTCCTGTCCGGAAAACTGCGATGGAGCATACACACGGCCAGGTTTTCCCAGCCAAAAGCTCTCATGGCAGTTTTCCAGACGGGAAAACCGGTCGTGTGTACGAGGCTTTATAGACACTCCTTTAGAGACACTTTAGAGATGCTTTAGAGACACTCCTGTCTTTTCTTGTGTTTGCAGTCTCTTCTATCCCAAAGGAAGGCCAATGTGGAGGCTGCCTTGGACACTTATTATTGAGGAATAAAATCCCATAACTGAATAACTATGCCAAAAATTTGAAGGGTTTTGAATGTATGGACATTCAAAGTTTATTCACAGGAGCATTTGAGCTGCAGTGGACCACGTTATGACCTTAATTTGATCTTTGTCTATGCTGCATCAACAGGCTTCAAGCTGCTTTTTGTATTCTCATTCATTTGTATGGGGAGTGAAGAAATTCTGACAGTAGAAAAAGGCGCTTTCATTTTGTAAGTGCATTGTGTAAGTATGCATTATGTGTAGGGCAGATGTTATGAATTATGAGAAGCTGTTGTGAGACTCTGGGAATCAGCAGAAAGTAGAAGTGTCAAAGGAAACCTGCAGTGAGAAGGCGTGGAATAATGTGGTCATTACTGACCTACCATTTTAAAAACTCCAGTTTCCTAGCTGTCACACTTCAGTACTTTGAGTCACCAACTAGAACCAATATACAGAATAGCAGTTGTGACTTCATTCTGAATTTCTTGATAGTCATATTTCTTCCAGGTCAGCAATTTAGAAACTATTAATATCAGGGACAGACAGCATCTTCAGTAGGAAGTCGTAAAGGGCAGGCTCTGTATTGCTGCCAGTATAAGTTTTATTTCAACTACATCCTGCCCAATGCTAAATGGCTGAACACTGGTTTCTTCTAAAGTGCAGTTTACTAAAATTTTAAATATACATACAGCATATGGACTGTTTTAATTGCCAAAGCATTTGTATTACTTGTGACCTGTACACCTCTATGAGACATTTCTGAACTGCTAAAAGGCCAATATGATTACCACTGGAGGAGAGAGGTGCTTGCTACTGCACAGGAAAATTCTCTAAAATGGACAAGAAACTTGATCCAATTGGTCTTGAACCTCTTCTCTGCTTTTGTGTAGAAGTAAGTTCCAAAACACTGCACATGTTCCACTGTTATCTTTAGGTTAGCATTGCAGTGGGTCCTTGTGCTAGAGTAACTTGTATAAAGGGAGATATCTATCTATGGCATACCTAAAGCCTAGTACACATAAAACTGACAGTCGGAGCTGCTGTACTAACAATCAGTGATCTCGCCTGCTGAGCTATAGTGTCCTGACAGGGGGGCCCCCCTGTCAGAACACTCTGGTCAGCGCTCTTAGCTATTGGCTAAGGGCGCAATTGGGAGCCAGTCGTTAGACCTATTTCGGTCATGACCCTTCAACAGAAACTGTCCGAACAAATGGCTTCTGTCAGAACTGACTCCTACACACGTTTCAATTGAACCTGCCGATGTCGCTCAGGCATAAGGCTGGCCATAGACAGATTGTACTAAGCATAAGGCTGGCCAAAGACAGATTGAAGATTGACCAGTTCAGTAGGGACAAGCTGAATTTTGATCAGTGTGTGGCTGTCCCTGTTTGACAGAAGTCGATCATTAGAATCACTGTTGACAAACTGACAAGTTGGAATATCTTTGTCGATCAGTAGCTGCAGCTGCTGATTAGTGTATTCTGACAATGACATGTCCTTTTGTAAGAAAACAATGTCCCGGCAGGGAAAGGGGGATTCCCCCATCCACCTCATTTGCGTGGATAGAGTAAGCTGTTTGATTTACAAATCTATGGCCAGCAGCTGAGCTCTGACTACCCTCTTGGCCGAAGTTAGTATAGGTGAAATTTTCTTTGTATATATCTGCATATGGAAAAGTTTATATATGTAAACCTACATGTATATCAAAATAGAAGGAGGAATAGGTGTTGCCTATAGAAACTAGTCATGTATGAATTGACAATTTATCAGTGCAGTTTAGAAATTAAGCATTTAATTGGTTGTTGTAGGTACCATCGTCAATGTTAATTTGGAAGGGGGCCTCCTAAAGCATGCAAATATTACTGTATGACATATGATTACAACATTGTGTCTCCCTTTTGGGGGCTTAACTGTTTTTATTATACTGGGTTTGGAAAACTCCATTAGAAATACTAATCTACAATCTAAATATTTTTTGTGTACCTACCATTAAAAGTATAAGGCTTAATTTTACCTTATCCAGTTTTATATGGTTTGATCCTCAATATATTATGTTTTATTACACTTGAAAAACATACTTTCTGCTAGTGCATCTTCTTTACTTACCATTCTATATTGCACAAGTCTTTGACTCCGGCCCTGTAAAACTAAAAGAGAGGCAGCAGCAGATAATACCCTTTAAATAAACTTCTTAAATTCTTTATCTTATGTCCAATTTTAACACCAGGGGCAGTGGTGCAGTTAGAGAAAGAGCACAGCCTGTGATAATAAACTATGGGGTCAAACACTGGAGGCACCCAATACACTTAGATATGATATACCAGTAATGACCCAATTGAGTAAACATGACATTGCTGTCAAGTAGGGTTGGAACTAATTATCTATGGCCACTGAAATGTAGACTTCAGACATAATGACACTAAAAAAAGTTTTAATCGATTTACCGTGCAGGTTTTTCTAGCAGCTTTTTTGAGGGTATATTTTTTTGCACCATATTGGGCTTTACGTGTTAATAAAAAATCTTTATATTTCTTCAACAACTATGCATTATGAACACCTGTCTTCACCAACCATTCTTTTATTATCCAATCAGTTAGGCCCTAGCACTATCTAGTTGTTTTTAACATGTATGTCAAGCTAAAAATGTTATGGATTGAGCAGGGAAAGGTGAGATTCCCTGTCAATGTTTTTACTGCTATCTGGGGCTCCAGGAGATTTACACTTACTCCGTGTCCTGCTGACATTGTTTTACCAGACAGGTACTGATGGTAACTCTCCAGTCTTTTAGTGATAGAGGAAGGTTAGAGCCTCTGTCACATTTTTCCTCACTTCCTATCTAGTAGAAGGTCCTCAGAAAAGAAAGCAAGGAAAAAGCTCCCTAAAGCCTCGTACACACGATCAGTCCATCCAATGAAAACGGTCTGATGGACCGTTGTCGTCGGTTAACCTGATGAAACTGACTGATGGTCCGTCACGCCTACACACCATCGGTTAAAAAAACGATCGTGTCAGAACGCGGTGATGTAAAACACAACGACGTGCTGAAAAAAATGAAGTTCAATGCTTCCAAGCATGTGTCGACTTGATTCTGAGCATGCGTGGATTTTTAACCGTTGGTTGTGCCTACTAATGATCATTTTTTTCCCATCGGTTAGGTATCCATCTGTAAAATTTAACGCAAGTTGGCTTTTTTTAACCAATGGTTAAACAACCTATGGGGCCCACACACGATCGGTTTTGACCGATGAAAACGGTCCATCAGACCTATCGTGTGTACGAGGCCTAAGGGAGCCCTATAGACTGGTAAAAAACTGACAGGCGTTCTATTCCTTCTCTGCGCTATTCAAACTTCGGGCTTAACATACACTGTTTTTAGATTGTAACTTTTATGGCCAGCTTAAAAACTAGATATTTCCAAACAGCAATTGATCACACCTTTTAGATTAATTCTACTGGGCAGGTTTGATAGGTGGCTGTGCAGAAGTACCATCAGTTCTTTAAACTGGCACTTTGATAAATCCCAGTGACAGAAGGAAATGACCGCGTTAGCTTCTGGGGCAAAAGTCTACATGCAGTGCAATAACACCAAGGTGGGTTATGACCAGTTATTATCTCTGATAAATTGTTACATAAAAAAATAAAAAAATAATACATGGAATGAAATGGTTTTGGCTACAAAATGCTAATATGAGTCAGAACCTTCAAATAAGAGCTTTCAAGCTTTACAAACTAAAAGTGTGCATTTCTATTGACATCTTTGTTCCCCCAAATTAGTGCTACGCCCATAGTATTTTATAATATCTTTATAATATCTTTGTTTTTAGTTCATATACTTCTTGATTGCATTCATCCCTGGATTTATATTATTTCTATTTAAATATCTGAATAAAGACTTGTACACTATCACATCTAGACATCTGCTTTATATGAAGGCACCTCTCTTTACCACACCTGGGGATAACCAAGCTGTATCATGCCTTGTGCACATCAAGATACAAATAACACTGTGTGTCTGCGCCAGCATAGTTGCTGACATTGTATTATCTATTAAATAGGGATCTTGGTCATGTTTGAGTTTTTTTCTTAAATTCTCCAGTTTTACATCCCAAGCCATGTCCACTAAATAAATGTTATTGCTATCAGTTCTCCGCCATCTCAGAACAGAGGGATTGTGGTTTGTTTCTCCAAAGTCACTGTCTCCTGACTCCAGCGCTGTGGTAGATGTGGAAACTCACTTCCTCTGCCACCATCTGTACACACAGTCTGACATGAGCAACTATGGCTGTCCATCCTTGTCTGTTGACTATGGCTTGGAAAGCTAGCTCCCATATCCAAGATGGCAAATGTGCTTTGGGTCATGAGCGAAGCGACAATTATATAGAATTTAGTATTCTCTGGAGGTGGCGGTCTTGCGATCAATATAGTTTCACCTCTGTACTAGTTCCTCTGCAGTCCTATAATACATGGGGCCAGGCTAGTATGGAGCAAACATTATGGGTGTTGGAGAAGGTCGAATAGCAGCTGTTGGACTCCGGAAAAGAGCTGGTCCCAGAAGAGGGGTCTGGAAGAGGGCAGCAGCTGTGGTAGGGCGCAGAGTAAGAGCACTAGGTAGAGTGCAGACCGTCGTCGGCGTCAGATGGCTCGGAAGAAAGCGAGCAGCCAAAGTCTTAGTCAGATGTTTATGTAGAGCCAGCCTGGTCTATAAATAGAAATTAAACACAATTACAAAAAAAATTACAAAAATATATTTTCTTTCTTTATTTTACAACACTGTGAAGTTATCTTCAATACTGAATGCAGAAAACAAGACATTCTGTCGTGATACCAAGATTACCTTTAATTAAAGCCATCACTATGCTAGAAGTAGAAAGGACATTTGGGAGGGTAATCCTAATGTAATACGGGGTATAAAAGTATTCAAATGAGATCACTGGATTCTTGAGGCCGGCAGACTCTCAATGCCAAAGGGGCTTCACTGTCTCATTGGTTTGTGTTTGAGAAAAGCCGAGATTGAAGTGCCACACCAAAATCTGATCGTTCGGATAGATATTCATTCCAAGGTAGGAAAAAACATTTTGACAGAAAGCCAATGTGTTTCGGGGGCTATGAAAGACACAGCAATGAAATACATTATTTATGCCTGAACATTATTTATTTATTTCACTTTGCACAATTTTTTGGTGCACATTTTTTTTTTTCGTTTTTAAAAAAAAACATATTTAGAGTTTTTACTTTGTGTTTTTTGGATTACACATGATTATAATTATTCATGTTATCACTATTTTGCCTATTTGGTGATGGCACTGGAGTTTATTATGTATTGCACTTGTCTTCACAATACTTATTGACTTTAAATTATTATTATTTCTAGTCTTCATTAATTTCATCAATCTCACTATTCCCACCCTTCACATCTTAGTTGTGGATGTCATGAAGGGTTTTTGAGGAAACTAGGAGTGGAACACATTTTTATTGGATCCATTGGTCAATATCTATACGTTGCTGTGCGTTATTTGATATTTACTTTATTATATTTCTCCACTGGCAAGCGCCACTACACTCCCCTCTTTACATATGTCATTTGGTGCGTGAGCATTGTTTTGGTAGTGGCTGCTGCTTATTTTAGTATTGTTATTTTTAATTATACTATATTTAGTTGCCCATGGTTAGTTACAAAATGATGTATAAAATGTAAATATGTAAGTAAAATAATCATATTTACATGTTAAAGGTATAAGGTGCCTAATGCCCTGTAAAAAAAAGGCCGCACCCCTTCTGCCAGAAGCGATCAGCCAGGAAACTGTCAGGAGGCGAGCCACTCAGATCACACAAAGTGGGGATCTACTGCTGTGACACAGCTTGGATATGAAACGCCGGCCACTGTCAAACAAAGTCTCGCTTCCTGGACCTGCTCCTATGATAGACAGCAAACTGGACCAATGCCGATCCAGGAGGTGGGACTTTATTTGACAGGGGCAGGCATTTCATATCCAAGTGGTGATCCCCGCTCTGTGTGATCTGGCCGGAAATCCTCCCGATTCCTCCCTGTGATCCCTGCTGCATTGATGGACTATGATGAGGATGCACCGATGGGCACTGATAGGCTGCATTGATGGTCTCTGATGGGGCTGCACATATGACTCCCCAAATCATCACTGACTATGGAAACTTCACACTGGACCTAATACAGCTTGGATTCTGTGCCTCTCTTCCTCCAGACTCTGGGACCTTGATTTCCAAATGAAATGCAACATTTTCCACAGTCCGTGATGATTTGAGGAGCCATGTCATCTGTTTGTCCACTGTGTTTTTTTCTACTAGATAATTCTAGAGCACTTCATGCTTCCCTCTGCTGACCAGCTTTATGGAGATGCTGATTTTATTTTCCAGCAGGACTTGTCACCTTCCCACACTGCCAAAAGTACCAACACCTGGTTTAATGATCGTGGTATCACTGTGCTTGATTAAACAGCAAACTCGCCTGACCTAAACCCCATAGAGAATCTGTGGGTTATTGTCAAGAGGAAGTTAAGAGACACCAGACCCAACAATGCAGACGCGCTGAAAGATGCTATCAAATAAACCTGGGCTTCTATAACACCTTCGCAGTGCCACAAGCTGATCGCAGATTCATGCAAAAGGAGCCCTGACCAAGTATTGAGTGCATACTATACTGCACATGGACATACTTTTCAGTAAGCCAACATTTCTGTATTAAAAATCCTTTTTTATTGGTCTTATGTAATATTCTATACTCAATTTTAGGTTTTCACTAGCTGTAAGCCATAATCATCACAATTAAAATAAATAAATGCTTGAAATATATCACTCTGTTTGTAAAGCATCTACAGTATATACAATATAAGAGTTTCACTTGTTGAATTGAATTACTGAAATAATTTAACTTTTTGATGATATTAAAATTTTTCTGAGAGGCACCTGTGTGTATATATATAGGGCCAGATCCACAAACGAATTACGCCGGCGTATCTATTGATACGCCGCATAATTTCAAAGTTCCCGCGTCGTATCTCTGTTTTGTATCCACAAAACAAGATATGACGTAATGAGGGATCGATCCGACAGGCGTACGTCTTAGTATGCCTTCGGATCTTAGGTGCATTTTTCCGGCGGCCGCTAGGTGGCGTTTCCGTCGAATTCCGCGTCGAGTATGCAAATTAGCTAGATACGGCGATCCACGAACGTACGTCCGGCGCATTTTTTTACGTCGTTTGCGTTCGGCTTTTTCCAGCGTATAGTTACCGCTGCTCTTATGAGGCGTACTCAATGTTAAGTATGGCCGTCGTTCCCGCGTCGAAATTTGAATTTTTTACGTCGTTTGCGAATAGGGATTTGCGTAGAATGACGGCACCGTCGTAAGCATTGGCTTGTTCCGGTTTAATTTCGAGCATGCGCACTGGGAGGCGCATGCGCCGTTAAAAAAAACTTTGTTTACGTCGGGTCACATTGTATTTACATAAAACACGCCCCCATCACATCGATTTGAATTGTGCGCCCTTACGCCGCCAAAGATACACTTCGCCGCCGTAACTTACGGCGCGCATTCTTTGAGGATTAAAAAAAAATAAGTAAGTGACGGCGGCGTAGGGTATCTTAGATACGCTACGCCCGGCGGAAACATGCGCCGATGTACGTGGATCTGCCCCATAGTATATATCATTTCTTCCAACATTAGGCACCATATAGGTTTATATGAACTTAATTTTTTTACAAGATTACATATCCCTACATCATTTTAAACTCCACTGTTTTTTCTTTGTAGCCCTGATCCTGATGAAGGGGGTATTCATTGTCCCCCAAAACACATTGGCTTTGTGTTAAAGTCTTATCCTACAATCAAATTTTGATCTCACATTTTCTTTTTGTGATAGAAGTAGCTGAGAAGTGGTCTCTGCATTATATTTGATGTGCACTTACCGCTAAAGCAGCACTCTTCTGCAGCTTGCTGAAAGGACTGTATTTGGGCTTTGGAGGTTTCCCAGCCAATCTGTCTTTGTGTCTTCTACTGTTCATGTGCTGATACAAAAGAAAAAACATATCCCGGAATATTAATTCTGTTTTTTTTATTTTTATTTAATTACTTTTTATTGCCGTTTCAAACACAAATACAAAAAAAAAAAAACAATATATATATACACACACACACATATATACATGCACATACACATACATACACACATAATCAGGCATTTTAGCTTTTACAGAAAGAAAAATAAACAACTCAAACAATCAGCAAATATATTATTTAAATATTAATATCTCTGCTTATAGAGCTACTTTCTATTTTTGCCAAAACAAAAGCAAAAACAAAAAGAAGAAAGGGGAGGGAAAAAAAGGAGGGATAAATGCTAATGCGCTGCTTTTTATTCCAGACTTGGGGTTATAAATAACCAGAGTATTAAACTTATATTGCGTCATATCTATCCAAGTATTATATATTATATCATCTAATGACTTAAAGTGGATGTAAAGCCACTCTCATCCTTTCTAAACTACTGCCATAGTGCTGATCTATAAGGATTTACATGCCTCCTGCATGTATCCTTACCTGTCAAATGTTTCCCCTCTATCTGTTATAAGAACTGAAAAACTGCAGACTCTGTGGGTGGGTCTGTTGTCTGGAGCTCGGTGGGTGGAGTCGTGATGTCAGTAGATTCCCCGCCCACCTTTACACTCCCCTTGTCAAAATGCATTTTTTCCTGTGTATTCCTTACACTAAATTCTGCTATGATCACGAACATCCAGTCAAAATCCAGAAAAGTAACCACATCACTTCAGAAAAGTGGGGGTGGGAATTAAAAAATAATGCCTGCCTCCAGGCTAGTGCATGAGATATGTAAATAACCTGTCACTCACAGCAAGGGGGCGGAACGGACTAAGGTTTTTTATCTGTAAGTCTGTTTTATTTCACTGAACAATAAAAGAGGATTGCTCAGAGCTGGATTCATTCTGTGTGGCAAAACTGGGCACAGATGATAGGAAATCTTATACTGTGAATTGTGACAACAAAAAAAAGAAATAAAAAATTTCGGGTTCACATCCACTTATGTCATTAGAGTATTATAATATTATAATATCAGGGATCTGATATTGTATTTTAATATAACAAAGTAGTTTTAAAAATCAAACCAACATGCCCATATCTTTAAGTGTTTGTCAACCATGCCCTTAGTATTGTACCTAAATTCTTCTTTACAACATATATCATCTATATATATCACTAATTCTGTATTACCTGCTATGCTATTTGTAACTCTGGTCATCCGCCCTTGTGATTCAAACTCCACTGCACACGTGTCAAACACAAGGCCTGTGGGCTATTTCATGTGGCCTTTGCACCTCTCCTGCAGCTGCGGCACCTCCCCTCATCTCCGCCCCTACCCTGTCTTTGCAGTTGGCAGCAGAGAGGAGGACAGAACTCCACCGCCAGATCATGTGCTTCTCCATGCAGCCACAGAGTGGCTTGTCTCTGCCCCCCCCTCATCTGTCTCAGCATTGTGCAGTAGAAAGGAGGACAGAACTCCTCCTACAGATACTGAGCCTCTCTGTGCAGCCACAGTACCCCACGTCTCTGCCTCCCCTGGTCTCAGCATTCAGCAAAATCCAGCAGCTGGCTCCAGTCCTCCTCCAGACCTGCACTTTCTACTTTCCAGCTCAACCCCTAGCTTCTTCCCAACATCAGCACAATTTAAACAAGGTGTACTGTGATGTAAGTAAGGATGGGGAGTGGAGGCTCTTGACATCTGATGTAAGGGAGAGTGATGTGCTCTGTACATCTAGTCTTACAGATATGACCAGTCTCTTAAGGGCAACTTTATTGCTGATGTGGCACTTGTAGTGCAAAGTGGATTTACCTTTAGTAAATAACCCCCAATAGGAGAAGACTTTTAAGGTATGGCCCCTCAGTAACTTACATACACAAAGGAGGAGATTTACCAAAAATGCTGCATGCAGAATCTGGTGCAGCAGTGCCATGGCCAGCTTCTAATTTCATCTTGTTCAGTTAATGTAGAAGTTCACCCTAACACTAAAATCTACAAATCTACAGGCATCCACGATCTAAGTCTAACCTATCTAGCCCTGTAAAGAGGAAATCACTATACTGTACATATCTACACATATCTTTTTGAAGCCGCTCCTATGCTAAGCTGTCAGCGGTTGCTTTTCTGTGTAGGCGTGTGCAGAAGAGGCAGCGACAACGGAAGCCCCATAGTAACTCTATGGGTGACGTCACTTTCTAGGCATTTCCCAGCTGTTTCCGGCTGTCTCCCCTGCAGAGCTCCGGCCGCTGGAGACCGGACCAGAGTGGCTTCAAACAAGGTATGTATAGCGATTTTTTCTTTACAGGGCTAGATTGCATGCTCCAGTTTTAGTAACCCCCAAAAGTGTGATAAAAAAACATTTCTTTATTAATACTGAAGGACAAATTTACATGAAAATACCAAATTAAAAAATCATTCCAAATAGCATTGTACATACCAGCAATGAAGAGGTTACGCCAGGGGCCAGTTTATAAATATTACCGAAACAGTTTAACAGTATTTCCAAATCCATATATTCGGGGGAAACTGTGTACTTTTACTGGTCACTTGGTGAATGTAGCCTCACCCAACATGAGTGGACCATGACCGGGCCAGAATGGATTAACCCCCCTGGCGGTGTTCCCGAGTCTGACTCGGGGTGAGATTTTTTGGCTACGACTCCGACTCGCCTCGCTGAATCCACAGGCATGGTTTACTTACCTTGTCCCTGGATCCAGCGATGCCACCGCGCTGTGTGAGCGAGCGGGACCTCGCTCGATTCACACAGTGTCCTCCTGTGCCGCCGATCTCCGTTCCCTGCGACGTTACGACGCACGGGAGCGGAGAACGGCACCAAATTCAAAAAGGTAAACAAACACCTTACATACAGTATACTGTAATCTTACAGATTACAGTACTGTATGTAAAATATACACACACCCCCCTAGTGGTCTGCCCAGTGCCCTACATATACTTTTATATAATAAAAACTGTTCTTTCTGCCTGCAAACTATAGATTGTCCATAGCAACCAAAAGTGTCCCTTTATGTCAAAAATGGTTTTAGAGCAGCTAGAAAACAGCAGTAATAAATTATAATCACTTGCAGAATTGTGCGATAGTGATTTGTGGGGAAATTCATCATAAAAAAATAAAAGTAATGACAGCGGCAATTCTGCAACTGAGCAAATTTCAGTGATTTTGAGTTGATTACATTATTGAATAATTTTTATTATAATTATATTATTATTTGTTATAATTATTTATAATTATTTATTATATTATAATTTTGTTTTAAAAATAATGTCATACCCGGGATGCCTACTAGACTCTTGTTTGGTCAGATTTAAGTGAGTTATTCCTAACAATTACAGGCCTACAGTATAAAACGCCAAATTTCCTTGCAAATAATGGTACCGCTTTTAGCACCTTTTTTCTGAAAGAATCATACCGCCAGGGAGGTTAATAAGTAGGTGTACAGATCTTTTTTTTACACATTAGGCAGGGTAGGTAGAAGGAGTGGGGAGGGAACATCTTTAAAAATACAGTAGATAGTTAGGCTTTTATTTCACTTTAAGCTGGCTTAACACCGCCCTGCTGGCTGAAGGAGATAAATTACTTGTTGGATTTATACTGCCAGCTATTGTATTCTGACAGCTGACACTCACAGCTGTCACAATACTCAAACCATACCACTGGTCAATTATTATCCTGGAAGTGAGCTGAGTAAACATGAGGGTCAACTTACCTGTTTGAGCTGGGTTTCAGAGTTGACATGGATTTCACACACGGGGCAGTTGAAGGCTTTGTTCTGGATGCCAATGCTGCTCTTGTTGCCAATTCTCTTAGGTTTTCGGGTAGCACGGCTCAGTGCTTTGCCCCTGCTCCTCCTTGGGTGAGTGCTTTGTCCTTCCAAAATGGATTTATGCTTTGCACCTGTTACAATAACAATATATTACTACCACATGTCTTTGGGAGATGTACATCATTTATAAGTTGAGTGGTTTGTAAACGTTCATAGCAGTCATGTGCTCCTCCCACAACCCATAACATAATGACTTTTAATGTGTATACAATCCTCCATACAGATCTCCAAATGCTGTTCAACTCACTTGCAACTGGAGTAGGAAAATCAAGGCTGTGTGACGTGTTAGAGTTGTGTAAACTTCAGGACTGGATGGATAAATACAATTTCTTTGACAGTGAATTTAGTGCTTTGCCTGGAGCAACGCTGTATCCTGGCCTAGGCTTACAAGGTCCAGGTCTAGGGCAGCACTTTGCAGGGGGGCAGCACGGAAAGAGTCCCCGCTGGCTTGCGCTAGTCTTATGGGGCGGACTGGGCTGAGAGGCAAATTAGTCTATCGCCCCCATAAAGCGGCCGCACTGCTTCTGGTGTGCAGGCGGCTGGCATTCCGCAGCTGTGGGGGTTGGGCGCTTCTAATTTTGACTGTCCTATCATCCTGGACCACAAACCTTCCTTAGGCCCCATACACACGATAGAATCCATCCGCTGAAAAATCCCAACGAATGGGTTTCAGCGGATAGATCCTATGGTGTGTACACTCCAGCGGATGTGTTTCCGCGGAGATTTATCCCCTGGGATGGATTTCCAGCGGATAAATATGATGACATGCTATCAAATCTATCCGCTGGAATCCATCCCAACGGATGGATCCGCTGGTCTGTACAGACTCACCGGATCCATCCGTCCAAAGGGATCCCCCGCATGCGTCGTAATGAATCGACGCATGCGTGGAATTCCTTATATGACAGCGTCGCGTACGTCGCCGCGTCATAATCGTGGCGACACGTCATCGCCAGAGGATTTCGGCGCGGATTTCGATTCGATGGTGAGTACACTCCATCGCATTGAAATCCGCGCAAATCCTCGAGAGGATTTATCCGCGGATACGGTCCGCTGGACCATATCCGCGGATAAATCCTCTCGTGTGTATGGGGCCTTACTGTACTATATGTTTTCTGCTGCACCATTGGCATGGTTATATCTTCTTAGTCCTCTCAATACAATTATCAGAAATTTGTGCTTAAAGTAGAGCTATAGGAAACATTTTTTCATTTTGGATAGAGTAAGGGAGGGTTATAGCCCATGTTTGTTTATTTTTTACCATCCCTGTCCCATTGCAGAGATTTCCCTTCACTTCCTGCCCCATAGCCAAACAGGAGGTGAGAGGAAATCTATGCAAATGAAGGGAATCCATTTTGCTGCAATTTGCAATGACTAATGTTCTGCAACCTGAGCCAATCACTTGTGGTATGGCCCCAATAGCGAAGAGGCTGAGTTTCAAATTGACATGCTGGCCAGCGCCATCTGTCAACTTGAGATGCTGCGGCATGTGAACAGCCCACACCGACTGTATTGTAGATTTTAGGTGGAAGGTCACGGGTGGTAAAACTGTGGCTCAATGCTGCGGGCAGTGGCAGAGGAGCTGCACCAGCACATCGAGTAATTACACCTTGCCAGAAGAGGAGAGGGCTATAATGAGCAATAAGGGAGATGGCTGTGTTAGGGGATTGATTCTTGCAAGAGCAGTACATTTTTCAGCATGTTTAGAGACACATTTCAAGTGAATTTAAAAATAGTTTATGGAAAGGAATAGTCTGCAATTAAACATTTCTTTGTGCTATTACTTTGCATTTTTTCATGTTGGTTACAGGGTTACTTTGTGAATATTGCTACAATTAAATTTTTTTTTTTTTTTTACTGATACACAAAAGTATCCTCTGGGTTTTGAGGAATATTTGAAAATATACTATTGAATATGTAGAAGTGGAACCAATAACTTGTTCAGAGGTGGCAATACCTTTCACAAGTGTAGAGAGATGACATTACAATAATGATCGCACTACTAACCAGCATTATGAGCCTCCAGTTGAGATGCCGAGTTCACAGTAACCTTGCAGGTGGCACAGTATAAGTGCTCTCTATTCTTTCTTTCTTTCTCACTGTCCTGAGTGGAAACACCATTTTCTTCAGAGGCCTTCTCTGGACTATATGGTTCCTCTGGAGCCAGGGACCCGGTCTCCATTAACTCAGCACTGCTGTCTAAGGTCTCTGGAGAGGCACATTCCTCCTCCTGATCAATGGTCTGAGGTTCAGGTGTTGGACTGTGGTGGCTTGGCTCCGTGTCCAGTTCGCTAAGCCTGGTAATTTCAGCCTGTGCATCTGTTGCTACAAGAAAACAAAAAAGAGGCACACAATTACAAACTAAAAGCACTATGGTATGGTATATATATTAGTTAATTCTGATTTTATTCTATTATGACATTACATTATAAGATATGGTACAGACATTGATGTGTTCATATAAGTAATTCAATTATTTCATCTAGTCAATTTCGGATATAATTTTGGTTTCCATATATTATTCAAAGAGACTATATAAAACGATAAGATAAGACAAGACAAGACAGGACAAGACAAGACAGGACAAGACAAGACAAGACAAAACGAGACAAAAAAAAAGGGGGAAAAAAAAGAAAAGGGGAGGGGAGAAAATTAAATGGGGCAGGGTTAAGGAATGGCAGCAAAGGCCCCCACTACTCGCAACTAATTTTTGTTTTATTTCCACCAGTACTTTCTAATTTCTTGTTGTTTCTCTATATACCCTCCAAGAGACCCAGATCCGCAGGTGCTCCTCATGTGTATCCAATTCATGTGCTAAGAGTGATTCCATCTTCTCTATACTATCCATTTTGCTGACCCATTCCTTAACTGATGGTGTTTGTGTTGAGCGCCAGTGCCGTGGTATAACTAGTCTTGCTGCTGTCAACCAGTGTCTCAAGAGACCCGTTTTGAAGTTTTTATATGATCCTGGTATAATTGAAAGCAAAGTGATTTGTGGTGTGTTTGATATTGGTTCCCCGGTAACTAAAGTATATAGTTGCATATTTTTTTCCCAAAAATGTAAAATCTGGGGACATTCCCACCAAATGTGGAGCAATGAGCCTTTGGATGCATAGCACCGCCAGCATATGTCTGATTTGTCTGGGTATATACGCTTTAATGACATTGGGCTCCAGTACCACCTGGAAAGAAGTTTGTAATTTGTCTCTTGTGCTTTAATTGTTAGTGACATACAATGTGTTAAATTAAATGATTTCTTCCACTCTGCATCTTTAATTTGAACATTTAGCTAATTCGCCCATTTCCTTATATATTCAGGAGGTTCAGGGTGTTTTTTATGGCAAGTATCTTATAGATTGAAGATAGGACATGTTTTGGTTTTGAGTCTTGTAGCAACAGAATTTCAAACTGTGTTGCGTCTCTATACAAAAGTTTATTTGAGGGAATAGAGGATAAGAAGGATAATAATTGCCGATATTCCAACCATTGCGTAAGTGAAGGTTTCTGTGTAAAAATTAAGTTTAATATAGGTGGGAATGTTGCCTGGCAGGTAATCTGGCACACTCTTCGATGTGATTCTTTGTTCCAGATAAGGAAATATTTGCGATTAAAAGCCGGCGGAAATCGTGGGTTATCAAATAAAGGTGTCATAGGTCCTATTTGTGAGGAAAGTTCTAAAAGTTCTAATTGTAAGCCTATTTTAGTCCAAATTTTTAATAGGTGGGATGTAAGAGAGGGCATAGTAAGAAATGAATCTCGATAGGTATCACTATTCTCAAAATCTAACCAAGGAAGAGCGGTAAGATCAACTTGATTTAACCATTGCTCTATTAGTACCCATTGTTTAGTGTTGGAAGAGTGGAACCAGTTCACTATCCTTGTTAATACTGCCGCTACATAGTAATGGTAGAGATCAGGTGCACCCGCACATCCTTTCACTTTGGGCAATGATAGTAATTTCTTATTTAATCTATGTTTTCTATGATCCCAAATACATTTTGTAAAGTCCGACTGTAAAGTAGAAAAATAAGATCTAGGAATAGAGACAGGCATGGTTTGAAATAAATACAGAAACCGAGGTATTATGTCCATTTTTAGGATAGTAATCCTCCCAAACCACGAATATTGATTGTGATCATATTTTTTAAGAACCTGTAGTGTTCATTGCATAAGAGGAATATTGTTAGATATAAATGGTTCGGGTCCGAAGGAATGAAAATACCTAAGTATTTTAATACCGAAGAGCAAATTTTAAATGAGAAATTCATTTTCACTGCCATCACTTGTTGTGGGCTAAGTGACACATTGAAAATGACTGATTTTGATATATTTACTTTAAAGTTACTGAGGGTACCGAAACGTTTAAATTCAGATAGAATAGAGGGTATAGAAACATGTGGATTAGTGACATAAAGCAATAGATCGTCGGCAAACAAGGCTAATTTTATTTCCATTTGATTTATCTGTATGCCAGCAATGGAAGGGTTCTGTCTAATTGCAATTGCTAGATGCTCCATTACCAGGAAATAAAGTAAAGGTGATAGTGGGCATTCTTGTCGAGTACCATTTTGTATAGTGAAACTTGTTAAAACGATCCATTAATCTTTATCCTAGCCTCAGGTTTTGTATATAATGCCAAAATCTTGTGAAGTAGATTTCGTCCCAGACCTATTTGCATCAATGATTGTTTTAAAAAGGGCAATCCAATCCGGTCAAAGGCCTTCTCTGCATCAACTGAAAGGAGACATACTGGTATTTTGGCTGTTTGAAAATAATTCATTAATATTTATTTTTCTATAGTATTATCACGTGCTTCTCTACCTTGTACAAAACCCGTCTGGTCTGAATTTACCAGGTTTGGAAGAAGGGGTTGAAGACGTAGCGCAATTAATTTAGCGTAGATTTTTAAGTCTATCCCAATTAACGAGATCGGACGATAACTGGAACATAATGTTAGGTCCTTTTCCGGTTTCGGAATCAGAGTGATGTGAGCCTCTAATGTCTGAATTGAGAATTGGTTCCTAGAGGAAATAGAATTATATATTTGAAGCAAAAATGGAGATAGGTATTCCTTGTAAGTTTTATAAAATTTTGGGGTGAATCCATCTGGGCCTGGACTCTTTCCTGGCGGAATATCGGCAATCACATCCAGTAATTCCTCAAGTTGAAAAGGACGATCTAAAGATTTTCTTTTATCGTCATCTAATACTGGCATAGCAGTTTCCTGTACATAGTCTTCAATTTGTTGATTGGCTCCAACTACATCTTACAAGGATGGTGATGGAGCCAAATTATAGAGGCCTGAAAAATAATCTCTAAAAGCTTGTTGAAGAGATTGTGTGTCTGATGTAATTTCCCCAGATGACTTTTTTATACTGGGTATAAAGGTCTGGGATGAACGGGGATGCAGTGTTCGTGATAATAGTCTCCCACATTTATCCCCCGATCTGTACCTTTCCAGGGCTCTTCTCTGTTGGTATGAGTTATGGGATGTTTCAAATAGCTGCAAAAGAGAGGCCCTTGTAGACAAAATATTGGCTAATATTTCTGCACAATGACTGGTTTTATGTAAAGTTTCTAAAGATTGAACTTTGATAAAGTGTTTTGGATAATTATGGATTTTTCTTTTTTAAGTCGTGAGCCATGTTGAATAAACAGACCCCGTAATACTGCCTTTAGAGCTTCCCATTTTAAGGGGAGTGCTGTTTCACCTTGGGCATGGGCAGAGATAAAGTTACTAAACGCTTCTATAATTGCTTTATGACAGATTGGATCTGATATAAGTGTATCGTTCAAACGCCAAGACCAATTTGTTCCCTGGATCTGCGGAGGATTTATTGTTAGAAATACCGGTGAATGGTCAGACCAAGTAAATGAACCTATTTCCATTGAAGGATCCCATTCTAATACCTTTGGTCCTGTAAAAAAATAATCCAGTCTAGTATATGATTTATGGGCTAATGAAAAATACGTGTAGTTGCGATCTTTAGGATATAAGGTCCGCCATAAATCAAGTAGCCTATGTTCATAGAATTTCTTCTTAAGAGCCCTCAGGCGAGAGTATGAAATATTCGATCATTGAGTAGAGGTATCTAGTATAGGATCTAAGGCTAGGTTAAGATCTCCTTCCACAATGATAATTCCTTCTGCAAAATCTGCTAAAAGATTAAGGTAACGTGAAATTGTTGTCGTTTGATCACAGTTCGGAATATAAAGGTTTGCAATGTTGATTTTCTTATTCCAGAACCGAATTTTGAGAAAAATGTATCTACCGTTTGGGTCAGCTATTTCATTCAAATATTGTATAGGGAAATGTTTATGAAGTGCTATAGAAACTCCCCTTGCTTTTGAACCCGGCGTAGAACTATGGAACCATTGAGAGTAATGTTTACGTGGACACACAGGAACACCACCAGTTCGGAAATGAGTCTCCTGGAGGAGTATGATGGTAAATATATATTAGAAGCATACCATGAATACTTCCATAAGTCTCCAAAAGATCTTGTTTGTAGCAATCTAAAAGAAAATACCTGTCATTTCTATATTTCTGGCTATAATGACAAACTAATATGAAAAAAAGAAAACATGCATGGGTTGCAAATCATCACAACGTGATGAACTTTCTTTCAGAGAAATGCATTTCTTTTAAAGCAGATAGATGTCCGCTGAAAAAATATATTAAATACAAATACTGCAGCTGCTGACTTTTAATATTAGGACACTTAGGCCGTGTACACACGGTCGGACAAAACCGATGAGAATGGACCGATGTTCAGTTTCATCGGTCCAAACCGACCGTGTATATAGCCCATCGGTCTGTTGTCCTTCGGTCCAAAATTTTAAAACATGCTTCAAAATCGAACCGATGGCCCGCTGCCCGATCGGTCCAAACCGATGGTTAGTACAGAAAGCATTGGTTCAAAGCCCGCGCATGCTCAGAATCAAGTCGACGCATGCTTGGAAGCATTGAACTTCGTTTTATTCAGCACGCCGTGTGTTTGACGTCACCGCGTTCTGACCCGATCGGTTTTTGAAACAATGGTGTGTACGCACTTCAGACCATCAGGCCACTTCAGCGGTGAACCGATGGAAATGGCCCGTCGGACCATTCTCATCGGTTTGGAACGACCGTGTGTACGCGGCCTTACCTGTCCTGGAGTCCAGCACCGTCCGCAGCAGAGGACGAGCGATTGCTCGTCACTCTGCTGCCCCACCGCCAACCTCGGTGAGGGAACCAGGAAGTGAAGCGCTCCGGCTTCACTGCCCGGTTCCCTACGGCGCATGCGCGAGTTGCGCTACGCCTGCCGATTGGCTCCCGCTGTGTACTGGTAGCCGACTGTTCCCAGAACACAACGGGGGGGGGGGGAGGTGACGTCATGCCCGCAGTCTGCCCGAAACTGTGTGGCCGGAAGTGGGTGCAAATACCTGTCTTTAGACAGGTATCTGCACCCCCTCCCCCCTGAAAGGTGTCAAATGTGACACCGGAGGGGGGGGAGGGTTCCGATCAGCGGGAGTTCCACTTTAGGGTGGAGCTCTGCTTTAAATTGGATATATACCATAAATGTAGAAAGAAGATGTGAGTAAAAATAGGATTTTTGTACTCACAATAATCCTCATCACCGCATCTGACAATCCAGAGACAATGGAGATTTGTCCCATTTGGACAGGATCTCCTTTTGCAAGACTCAAGTGTGGAATTGAGCATACGGTACCGCCTCAAAAGAGGCTACCATGAGACCCAGGACTCGCATGCAAAAGTGCAGCAACGACCACCTGCGGGATGCCAACAGCTTCACTGCAGCCTGAACAGTCTGCAGCTTGTTCGAAGGGAGAAAAAACTCTCGCCTCTGAGGAGTCCAGAATCAAGCCCAGGTACTCCAGGCATTACGTCGGCACCAACACTGACTTCTGGAGATTCAGGACCCAACCAAACTCACAAAGAGTCTGACTGGCAATCGCCACATCCTCCCCTAATTCTGAGGCAGAAGCCGCTCTCAGAAGGAGGTTGTCCAGGTAGCCCACGATGCGTTCCCTCGTTGCCTGAGCAACCTTGGTGAAAACCCTTGGTGCCGATGCCAGGCCAAAGGGAAGAGCTACAAATTGGTAGTGCTCGTTCCCGACCACAAACCGCAGAAATCTCTGATGCCTGACGCATATGGGAACATGCAAGTATGCGTCCTTGATGTCCAAGGACGCCAGAAAACCCCCTGGATGGAGTGCAGCGACCACAGAGCGAATTGATTCCATCCTGAACCTTAGTACTTTTACAAAGGTGTTAAGGGCCTTGAGATCCAGGATTGGATGGACCCCTTCCTTCTTTGGGACTACAAACAGATTGGAGTTTGTCCCTGAGTGGGCACCTTGTCGCCCTGGGCGCGCTTACCTGCGAGCCCGGGCGGACAAAAAAAAAGATTCTGAGCGGAAAAGGAGGGCCCTGGCCCTCAAACACCAGTACTGTGTGCAAGAGGCCTATAGGATCCGAAATCTGGAGGCTCAGAGAGACTATGGGTGGGAAAGAGCCTTCAATTCTGATTACTGGGGCTCTGTCCCTGAGAGGGTTAACCCAGACAAAACAGCCAGTAGGTGACTGTGAGGTGGAGTGTGAGGCAGGACACATTTGGGAGACAGAGTGGTGGACTGCTGTGAATGAGAACATGCTAAGCAGCTGCTGACATAGCTTTTGAACCCTGTAAAAGGACACGTTTTACAGGTGGTGAGCTGAAAGTTTGATGTTTTCACCAGGAGTTTGGACTGTTTTGTATGTTTTGTCTGTCTGAAGAAAGTTGTTTTGTTTGTTACAATAGACTATTTCACTTTTACAAATGGCTGGCTGGTGGTCCCGGGTTCTTCATATTAGGTCCCTTTCACACCAGCAGGCCGATCGGTCTGTATCCTTGGTCTGGGCTAAGAAATCATTTCTTAAAGCAGCACAATTCAAACGGGTGCAGAGGGCTGAACACCAACAGAATTCAGCATATTTCTGTCCCCGGGAGTTGCAGGTGTATATGTAAGCCATTACATATGTACAGAGACGAATGAGCACCCCTGAACATAGACATTTTCTGTTCAGGGATGCTCTTCCATTACTGTAAGCATGTAACTGCTCAGATGTGTGTACAGCTACATGTCTGTAAGCCAATAATTGATTTGTACAGGTTGCTGGCCGTGGTTATGCTCAAACACCTGTAACTCCTAGCTGCAGAAATATGCTGAATTCTGTTAGTGTATGGCCCTCTGTGCTCATGTGAATGAGCTCTAAAAACATCTATGAATACAGACCTACTGTACAACAATGTTTCAGTTGACACACATTTTTGTGCATTGTGTAAAAATGCAGACACTCTACATTTCTACACAACACACACCAACTTACCAGGACGGTGTGAACAGGGCAATAAGGAACAATTGTCTTCCTTGTATTCTTGCATTGAACCTGCATTGTTCTGAATGAGCCCTAATACATATTTAAGACAAGTGAGGTCACTGTCATATATCTATCTATCACTATCGTAAGACCTCATCTGGAATAGTAAGACCTCATCTGGAATACTTTGGGCACCGGTTCTCAAAAAAGATATCGGGGGAACTGGAGAAAAAGCAGAGAAGGGCAACCAAACTGATAAGAGGCATGGAGGAGCTCAGCTATGAGGAAAGATTAGAGGAACTGAATGTATTCACTCTTGAGAAGAGGAGAATTAGGGGGGATATGATCAACATGTACAAATATATAAGGGGTCCATATAGTGAACTTGGTGTTGATTTATTCACTTTACGGCCAATACAGAGGACAAGGGGGTACTCTTTACAACTAGAGGAAAAAAGATTTCACCTCCAAATACGGAAAGGTTTCTTCACAGTAAAGCCCCATACACACCATCAGATTATCTGCAGATTTTTTTCTGCAGATTTACCAAAACCATCTAATAGGAGGTCAAACCTTAAGAGTTTCAATTTGTATGCAATCAGGCAGGCCCTTGTACTACATGGTTTTGGTAAATCTGAAGACAAAAATCTGCAGATAATCTGATGGTGTGTATGGGGCTTAAGAGCTGTGAAAATGTGGAATAGATTCCCTCCAGAGGTGGTTCTGGCCAGCTCAGTAGATTGCTTTAAGAAAAGCCTGGATTATTTCCTAAATGTACATTAGTGGGCTCATTTCTTGAAATGCAAACTTTTATAGCAAAAAAACGAACATCATGTCAGATTTTTGTAGCATACACAATCAATGTTCTAAACTTTAGTATTGTAATCGATTAGAGATTGTTTGAAAAAACCCACAGCATGTGCGTGTTAAAACGTAACCCAGAAAGAACAAGCAACGAAAAGTTAGATATTTCTTTTAAATACAGTTGGCGAGTGGGAGGGTTCATAAAGGTCAATTTTTTTTACATAAATCTGATACAATGATAGTGTTATCACATGCATGTTTGACAGATTTTTACCCACTACTTTTGTTTTTTCAAAGCTTTAGCTATGGTTCACACCAATGTGGTTTGGAAGTTGTGCTACTTCAGTGCTACTTCAGTGCCATTTCATGTGCGGCTTGCAAACATCTATAGGACTTAATTTAACAATGTCAATGCAAGTCACACTGAAAGAGCACAGAAATAGTGCAGGAACCTTTTTGAAACCACAGTGATTTGAACGGTTCCATTGGCGCAAATGGGGTGCAACTTGTCATGCCACTTTGAACTGTCAAGCTGCATGACAAGTCGCACTGGCATGAACCAGGGCCAAATGTTTGCTCAGCTCCTCTAAATGCCTTTTCTCCTGGAAGTAAAAGGCGCGTTCTGCACACGCATTTATGTGTGTTTGCACACGTTTGGCAATGATGTATTCTATTTGTTTATTCTGCCCATTGGAATGCATTCATTCATAAATGTGCTTAAACATGTCTAGCCTCACTGCGCACTTATTTGTAATTATATGCATTCGCTGGTGATGGGTAAAAAGGGGAAACATTTTTTTTCATCACAGTAGCACAAATGAATGCATGGAGTGACTTTAAAGGAGGTGGGGAATTGGACTATGAGATGGTAAAGGGAGGGGTAGGAAGGGGCAGCGGTGAAGAGTGGGTGAACCCAATAAGTAATGCAAGGGATATGTAGTATAAAAATACATTGCGCTAAACTACAGGACGATAGTGATAAATAAAAGGGATATGTAGTGACGTAAAATGAAAATAAGTAGTGAAGGTTGGATTAAACAAGGTGTAAAAGGTCATTTGGATTTTTTCCCCATCTGTTTTCCCCTCTTGTGTCATGTCTGTGTGTATTAGTTGTTAGTCTCCTTTCACACTAGCCAACTCCAAAGTTACGTTTTTTTTTTTGGAGTTCAACTTTGACACGACTTTGAAGGGACTTTGATAAGACTTTTACACTCTTTGGCACTGAAGTTGTGTCAGAGTATTGCAGGAACCTTTTCAGCCTATTTCCGCCTATTGACAAAGACGGGATCACGAAACGCGTCTTGGTGTACCACACGGCTTGCTGCACTGGTAACTGGCTCGGTCTCTTCCCAGGAACCACCACGAACAATTGAATCCCATAAGAGTTGGTGAGAATAACGGAGCCGTTGACACTATTTTGAATGCTCTTCTAAACGATTTGTTTGTAAGTGCAATGTATTAAGGGAAAGGATTTACTTTTAATAAAGTCTTTGCAGTTTTACACACGACCATTTTTCATGACGTGAAAAATGCAATTTTTTTAAAATGGTCATTAAAAACGATCATGTGTAGGCTCCAGAGCATATTTCTCGACGTGAAAAAAAGCCATTTAGAACATGTCGTGAAAAACGGTCGTGTGTAGGCTTTAACGACGGAAAAAATACGCGCATGCTCAGAAGCAAGTTATGAGACGGGAGCACTCGTTCTGGTAAAACTAGCGTTTGTAATGGAGATAGCACATTCGTCACGCTGTAACAGACTGAAAAGCACGAAGATTGAAAAGCACGAATCGTCTGTCACCAAACTTTTACTAACATGAAATCAGCAAAAGCAGCCCAAAGGGTGGCGCCATCTAAATTCCCTTTTATAGTGCCTACGTATGTGTTGTACGTCACCACGCTTTGCTCGAGCATTTTTTTTTTCACGATCGTGTGTATGCAAGGCAGGCTTGACAAAAATCACGTTGAGAAAAATGTTGTTTTTTCTAGGACAATAAAAATGGTCGTGTGTACGCGGCTTGAAGCTTTTTTTCCCTTTCTTTTGCCTGAGTTGTATGGGAAGTTTTTAGCTGGCCCCATCTGGGTGAATCGGAAGTTTAGATTGTACGATCCATCTCTGACTGATTGAAACTAGAGCTCCTGATGGATGTTCATTTGGCAGTGAACTAAAAGACTACATACATACTCAGAGGCAATTGATTACTGGGAATCTGGTGAGTGCAATTCCTAAAGGGTGATTGAATAACTTGGTGTGGTGAAGGTTGAAAGACGAAGCACCTGATGTGTCTCACATGAACTGTCAATTTTTTTTTACTTCACTTTGAAATGTTCACATTATTATGGTAGTTGATTTACTAGATTAGGATATTTACCTAAGCGCTAGATAAGTGACCCTGTTTCTCTTCTTCTGTTATATTTCCCATTATGTCAGGACAGAAACCAAGGTCCATTTATGTTAGGGAACATCTTACTTTACATCAATTTGCAGACTAGAGGCTCTACCATATACAATTTGTGAATAGCAGCTAGAGGCCAGTAAACATGGCTTTCCCGTCTCTCGGTCCTATTCAGCAGTAACATTCACGGCCTGTGTTAGCTCAAAATTAAAATTTGTGTAATTTTCTCCCAGCTTTTTCTGTGCCTGTGGGGACAAAAGGGAGTAGTTCCCTGCTGGGACAATCAAGCAATTATCTTCAACACCAAGTTCAAAAGCAATTAACAAATGCTTCTCCAGGCTTATCTCTATCCTCCGACATGGGACATGTTAACATCCATGACGGACATCAAAGAGGATTCTCTTCCTTGTATTACTGTTCAGTTTGATTCTTTAGGCTGGTTGAAGGGAAAATCAGGTTATGTAAGATCTAGAGACTGGCTGTAACCATTTCAGTCTGTTTTGAGGACATTTTATTTAAATCTTTAGTACTTTATTCTTTTAAAAAAAATCTCAAAATGAAATGCAATATAAATGATTCATAGCAACAACAAAAAAAAATCCCTGAAACGAATGGTTACATCCACAGGTATGCTCTTTTTGGATGCTGCAATGCTTTGTGTAAACTATGGATTGTACTGTGTACAGTTAAACATTTTGAAAGCTCTTTTTAAGATCCCCAGCCTCTAATCATATTACCTGGAACCTTTAAAGAAGAGAAGAAGGAAAAATGACAGCTGTGCTGTTACCAGGTCACACTATCAAACGTTATTATATACACTATGCCTCCTCTGTTAATAGATTTATTACTAAACTGAACTAATAATCTGTCTATTCCAAGCTCCGGAAGAACAGCAAACTGAAAAGTACAATCCACTTTAATACACCAATGATAATAACTGCCCAAAGATGCAAGCAACTGTCAGATCCATCCATTAGTAGGAGTTACTATAAAGAGTTACTATAAAGAAAAGGTAATTTGACCAGTGGCAGCCCATCAATTAAGGGTGCATGGTGCCACCCACCTATAAATGCGCCCAGCCCCCTGATCTACATACAGGGTTCCGGACCATGGATTCCAATGGGGGGGGGGGGGGTTTAAGTACGTGATTAGAGCCAGAGGCTCTAGGGGTGCTGTGCTTACAAATGATCAGAGGCTCTAATAGGCTTAAAAAAAGGGTGGGCTTGGGGCACAGAGCATTGCTCTCTGACCCCACCCAGTTGTGTGAGAATAGCGAATGAATATTTGCTATTCTTACACTAATCCTCTTCCCGGCCAATCAGGAAGCTGGTCATGAGACCCATCACCTGATTGGCTAAAAGGACAGGCGATCCTATTGGACGCCTAGCGCCTAGAAGGAGGAGAGCCATGATGGAGCAGAGGATACAGGAGCTGCTGCCCGCAGTCCTCCACTTAGATGGAGGACTGGCAGACAGTGAGTGGGCAGGCAAGGGAAGTGCTGCCGGCTGCCGGGGGGGGGGGGGGTTTGTCGTCCCCCCCCCCAAAAAAACACCAGCTGTCACTGCATTTGACATTTTATCAGATTTTTGTACTTTATCACCGCTTGCCACGTATTGTTGTACACAATATTAAAGAGAAATTCCAGGTATGGATATTTTCACAGTTATATTGGTCCAGCTTGGATCGATGTAAGCATGTACAGTATTTGCCATACCTGTGGGTTCCCTGTGGAAACTGGGGCTGTAGTAGGCACTGCTACTACAGTTACATAGTAAGTCTGGTTGAAAAAAGACACAAGTCTGTCTAGTTAAACCAATAAAAAGTAGTTACTAGTCTACCAGGTCTTGTGTTGAGTGGCTACTCTGCTGCTTTGTGAATACAAGAGTTTGCCACTTGACTCGGGCGCCATTTAGAAAACACTTTGTATTTTCTCAATGGATGCCAAGCATCCTCTTAATGAATGAGGTGGGGAGGCAGGGTGGTAACATTACAATGTTCACTTCATCCAATCAGAGAGTGCTTTGCATTCATTGAGAGAATGCAAAGCTTTTTCTGAATGGCACCTGCACTGAGCGAATGACCTCCTGTGTTCTTTGAGCAGCCAAAATAGTAGTACCCACTAGAGTGAATTCCGGCTTCTATGGGGATCCAATATATGCATAATTACATTGATGTGACATCTATGAAGTCCCCTGCTAGCACTGACATCTTCTCTCTCCCTTCTTTGGGGTGCTGGGTCTATCCTCGTTGACTTGCCAGGGAATGCACATGCACACAGGCGTTCCATTATTCCAGTGCCAATGTGTGACTGCCAGCACAACTCTGTGCACATTCCAAAGAAGACTGTAATATGTTCAGGCAGGTTGGCAAATGATCAGCTGTTTACAACAGTGTGTTACGTAGCGTTGGTTTGTATAACGCACTTGCACTGGTGTACGTTGTGTAGAGGCAGCGCGATGCAGATGCATTGTTACAATGCATGACAGTGTTTCCTTTTTCCTTTTTGTTTTTTATTGAAAAATCATTAAATAACACTTCAGTCAGCTCTATGCCCAACATCAAAAAGAAAATGAATGTGAAATGCTGTGATGCCTTAAAATGCAAACATGTTGGATTTTTATGCAACGCACACCAACGTACATGTATGGTGTGAACAGGCTACATAGGGAAGAATTGTTTTCTTAGCGTCCTTGCATTGAGCCTTTGCTGACCAATCCAGCTCAACGCACCTCGTGTGAATAAGCCCTAAATCGTTTCAAATCTTGTTCTTTTATTTTTCTATCCACTAATAAAAAGAACCTGACATTCCTCTGTGGAGTCTTCTTGGACCCTAGGCTCAGGATATACATAGCAGCTCTACTTCTGGCCAAGTTTTCTAGTGCTAAGCCTCATCCCTCTCCCTGTCATTCAACTTTCAAACAAAAGAGAAGAGCCATTATTGCCTTTCAGAGTGCCAAGAAATGTGTTATCTTTTATCCGCCAAACAGCAGTGTATAATGGGGGTAGTGGCACTACAACCACAAGCCAAGCATTTGGCTCACAGCTGTGGTGTGGCCCTATTATCTTTAATGGTGGAGCTTGACAGGTGGTGCTGCCTGTCAACTCAGTATGTTGCATTACATTTTCCAGTGGCTGCGACGTGAAGGACTGCACCCAATGCAAGTGAACAACCTCCTCTGGCTGTTGTTTAGTCTTTAGGGGGTTGGCCAGTGGAGGCGATAAAACTGCGTTTCAGCCACTTGTTTTTGATGTCCTCCAACCTCCTGTGTGAAAGAGGTCTTGGAGTCGACAGAGGTACAAAGGCAAGCAGGTAGATAAAAGGGGCATTTGGTGCAGTAGGATACACTGGCCCAGATTCAAGAAGCACTTGCGCCCGCGCAACCATAGTTGCGCGGCGCAAGTGCTTACTTGCTCCGGTGTAACGAGTGCTCCTGATTCAGGAACCTCGTTACACCGACTGCAGCCTAGGATGTGACAGACATAAGCCTCCTTATGCCTTCACATCCCAGGCTGCATTCTTGCGTTGGCCGCTAGGGGGCGCGGCCTTTGTGATCGGCGTATAGTATGCAAATTGCATACTACCACCGATTCACAAAAGTTGCGCGGGCCCTGCGTACGCAAGGTACGGAGTTTCCGTACGGCGCCTTTAGCATAAGGCTGCTCCTGCTAATAGCAGGCGCAGCCAATGCTAAAGTATAGCTGCGCTTCCCGTTCGCGACGTTCAAATTTTACGTCGTTTACGTAAGTGAACCGTGAATGGCGCTGGACGCCATTCACGTTCACTTAGAAGCAAATGACGTCCTTGCGACGTAATTTGCCGCAATGCACGTCGGGAAAGTTTCCCGACGGAGCATGCGCTGTTCGCTCGGCGCGGGAGCGCGCCTAATTTAAATGATTCCCGCCCCTGGCGGGATCATTTACATTAGGCAGCCTTGCGCCCGGCTGTTTAGCATATTGCCCGCGCAATTTACGGAGCAACTGCTCCGTGAATCGCGGGCAAAGCGCAATATTTGCGTGGGCGCAGAGAAAAATATTTGCTCTTTGCCCACGCAAATATTGCGCGATTCTACCTGAATCTGGGCCACTGTTTGTATGCAGGAGGCTGTAAGCTGAAATGTAATCACTGAATGTCTAACAAGTAAACCACTTAAAGCAGTTTACAGGAGTTTACAGCAGGAAAACAAGGTTTACAGGGCTCTCTGCCCAGCTATGGCCATTTCTTCCCACCAGGAATGATGGCTATTGCCTCGTACACACGACCAGTTTTCCAGTTGGGAAAACTGCCATGACAGATTTTGGCCAGGAGAACTGGCCGTGTGTATGCTCCATGGCAGTTTTCCCGACAGGAAAACCGCCGGGAAAAATGAGAACATGTCTTCTTTTTTCCTGCCGGGATTTCAGGCGTTTTTTAAGCCGGCAGTTTTTCTATAGGTAAAGCCTGCGGTGGAGCATACACACGGCCGGAATTGCTGACCAAAGCTCTCATGGCAGTTTTCCTGCCAGGAAAACCTGCCGTGTGTAGGGGAAAAAAAAGCTACCGAGCAGGTTCTCGGTTTTCCCCTTGGTTTTCCCGACTTTTTACCGCCGGGAAAACCGATCGTGTGTACGGGGCATAAGAGCAATTTACCCATCCCCAATTCGATTGAATTGCATAACCCACCAAGATGTTTCTCCTCCAGTCAAGGAATGTTTATTTATGGCATTGTACTTGGTCAAAACAAATTTGTACTTGTTCAAAATAAAATGAATGCATTTCTTCTTCTGCGTACCTTATTTTGTCCTTTGTAAAAAGCAGCAACTCAGTCACCAATATAAAGCCTCGTACACATGATTCGATTGTTGTACGACTGAACAACTGATTTTTGTCAAAAGCACGTGTGCAGGATTTTGTCTAGCATACTAACTATCCGCAAAGTAGTGTTCGACAAACATAGTGATGTACTATGAGGCCTCGTACACACGGCCGAGAAACTCGACGGGCAAAACACATCGTTTTGCTCGTCGAGTTCCTTGTGAAGCCGCCGAGGATCTCGGCGAGCCAAATTTTCCATTGCCGTCAAGGAAATAGAGAACATGTTCTCTTTTTGGCCCGACGAGATCCTCATCGGTTTCCTCGTCGAAAAGTGTACACACAGCTTCTTGCTGGTTTTTGCCGAGAAACTCGGCCGTGTGTACGAGGACTAAGAGTATAAAGAGGAAGTTAATTTCTCAAGCGCCACCCTTTGGGCCCCTTCTGCTAATTTCATGTTAGTAGAAGTTTGGTGAGCGTTGATTCGCACTTTTTTGTTGTTATTTTTATTTGGATGGCAGATAGCATCTCTAATTTAATTTCTGTTTTTTTTTTCTGCACAATAAAAAAATTGTGTAGAATAATACTTGGCTATGTGATTTTCTTCAAATGACAGTTTGGGAGTAGGAGTTACATTAATAACAAAACAATGGAAAATTAACAAGGGACATCAACAGCTGTATCTTTGATCTTAAAAACTCAAGGATAATGGTGTTGTGGTAAAAAAAATAAAAAACAACAACCATAATATTAATATTATTTATATCACTACAAAACAAATGTCTTTTATAATACGTTTGGCATAACTACATCAGTATCATCAGCAAAGCAGCTTCATTATGATCCCATTAACCACCTTAATACAGGGCAGTTTCACCCCCTTGCTGCCCAAGCCATTTTTCAGCTGTCACAATTTGAATGACAATTGCGCGGTCATGCAACACTTTACCCAAATGGAATTGTAATCATTTTTCCCCCACAAATAGAGCTTTCCTTTGGTGGTATTTGATCACCTCGGCGGTTTTTATTTTTTGCACTATAAACAAAAGAACAGCAACAATTTTGAAAAAAAAGCTATGGGCCAGATTCACAGAAAAAGTACTGCTGATACTCCGGCGTACTTTCAAATTTGCCACGTCGTATCTTTATTTGTAATTCACAAACAAAGATACAACGGCATTTGGCTAAGATCTGACATCGTACGCCTTCGGATCTTAGGATGCAATACTTCGGCGACCGCTGGGTGAAGGTTGCCTCGTTTTCCACGTCGGGTATGCAAATTAGCTGTTTACGGCGATCCACGAAGGTACACGCGTTCATCGCATTCTCTTACGTCGTTGCTAGTCGGTTTTTCCCATCGTAAAGTTGCACTTGCTATTTAGGTGGTGTAATATTAGACAGCCCATGTTAAAGTATGGGCGTCGTTCCCGCGTCGAATTTAAAATTTCAAAAAACACGTTGGGGCGCCCTAATTTCGCGCAAAGCACGGCGGGAAATTTCCTAACGGAGAATGCGCAGAATGTTCGGCGCGGGAACGCGCCAAATTTAAATGGTACACGCCCTATTTGAATTAGGCGGGCTTGCGCCGGACGGATTTACGTTACGCCGCCGCAAGTTTACAGGCAAGTGCTTTGTGAATCAAGCGCTTAAAACTTGCGCCGGTGTAACGTAAATGACATTTGTTATGCCGCAGCGCAAGTACGTAAATCTAGCCCTATATTTTTTTTACTTTTTGCTATAATAAATATCCCCAAAAATATATAAAAATACTTTTTTTCCTCATTTTTGGCCGATACATATTTTTCTACATATTTTTGGTAAAAAAATCGCAAAAAGCGTATATTGATTGGTTTGCGCAAAAGTTATAGCGGCTAAATAGGGGATAGATTTAAAGCATGTTTTTTTTTTTTTTTTTACTAGTAATGGCGGCGATCAGTGATTTTTATCATGACTGCGATATTGCGGCAGACACACCGGACACTTTTGACACTATTTTGGGACCATTCACATTTATACAGCGAACAGTGTTATAAATATGCACTGATTACTGTGTAAACGTGACTGGCAGGGAAGGGGTTAACCACCATGGGGCGATCAAGGGGTTAAATGTGTACCCTAGTGAGTGATTCTAACGGTAGGGGGCTGACTGGGGGAGGTGACAGATCTGTGTCCCTGAGAGGACGTGGATCTGGGTGTTTACACACAGAGATCCACGGTCCTGCTCAGTTACTGTGCAATAATCGCGGGTGCCTGGCGGACATTACGGCCGCCGGGCACGCGCATCGGGTCCCCAGTAACGCGGCGCACGCCCCCTAGTGGGGCAAGGACGTCATATGACTTCCTCCAAGAACTAAAGCATTATCGTGCCGCCATCAATTGACGGCGGGCCGTAGTAAAGTGTTTAAAGAAGATGAGAATGTGCACTGCATTTTGACATTTCATAATTTACCGCGTTACAAATGTTAATTCTAGATTACCAACAGCAGTTTCCAAGACTGAACTCTTTCCGGTCGTTCCTTGATTCCGAGCATGCGTGTTTGTACTTTCGACTTTTGTGTGACGATTTCTGTGACGTTGAGTTCACATCCAACAAAAATTTTATAGCCTGCACATCGAGCTTTTGTCTGACGAAAAAAGTTAAATTGGCTGTCGAAACCAACGATCCGAAAATCCACAGACCGCTCATCTTTACAAATTTTCACATCTGATTTTTGTATCGTGTGTACGGACGGGCCTTTAGGCATTGTAGGGAGGAAAGAATACAAACAATGCTGCCCTTCTATTCCTTCTGTATTGAAATGTATTGTAATTGTACCGTCCCCCTTTATATTGTAAAGGATGAGCAAACTGTTGTTGCTAAATAATAATAATAATTATAATAACAATAAAAATAATACTAATAGTTTATGAAAGGTGATGCCCTGAAAGAATCTTACTTTCACTCTGAGAGTCTGTGCTTTTTGTGGTGTCCACTGGGGGCGCTGATGCTCTTTCTCGAATTCCATTCTGCTTGTGCTTGTGTCGTGCGCTCTCCAAGGCTCTGAGCTTCCGTGCATGCTTGTGGCCTTTATAATGAGCTTCAGCCTGGTTCTGTAAGACACAAGATCACGGGGACATGAGGAGGATAAACATGTAAAAACCCTAAGCACACTAGCTTTGTTCAGAGAGCCCAAGATAAAGGTCAAATATGCAAGTACAGCAGCTATACAGTATAATAATCTGGTTACATCTACATCAATGCTTTATAAGTTGGTGGAAATCATTGAAACAGTTTTGAGAAAAAGTTTACAAACACAATTTCCTGGATTCTATAGGATTTCATGAAAGGGTCCTTTCAGAGGGTTATGATCAGATACTCGTATTCGTTTTTCAGGTGGATCTGAACGGAAGCTCAATGATAATCTATGGGCTATCGTACATCCGTCCATTTACTTACAACTACCTACAAGTCCATCTAGGTCCAAAAAAAAAAGAAGGAGGCAGATTCACAAAGATCTGCACCGGCGTAGCGTATCTGAGATACGCTACGCCGCCGTAACTTACCTGGCTTTGGTTTGAATCCAGAAAGAATTTGCGCGGAATTCAAATGCGGCGAGTAGGGGGCGTGTTTCATTTAAATGAAGCGCGTCCCCGCGCCGAACGAACTGCGCATGCCCCGTCCGTAAAAACTCCCAGGGTGCATTGCTCCAAATGACGTCGAAAGGACGTCATTGTTTTCGGCGTGAACGTAAATGGCGTCCAGCCCCATTCATGGACGACTTACGCAAACAAAGACATTTTTTAAAAATGATACGCGGGAACACCATACTTAACATTGAGTACGCCACCAGATAGCAGCTTTAACTATACGCCGGAAAACGGAAACGACGTAAAAGAATGCGACGGCCGCTCGTACGTTCGTGGATCGTCAGAAATAGCTAATTTGTATACTCGCCGCGAATTACGACGTGAACGCCACCCAGCGGCCGCCGGAAAATTGCATCTTAGATCCGACGGCGTACTAAGGCGTACGCCTGTGGGATCTAACACAGATGCCGTCGTATCTTGTTTGGTGGATACCAAAACAAAGATACGACGCGCAAAATTTGAAATTACGCGGCGTATCAACAGATACACCGGCGTAATTTCTTTCAGGATCTGCCCCACAGTATGCATCTTTTTCATTTTTTAAACAAGACATATTGGAGGTAAATGGGTGTAAACGGATGTATACCTGTTTACATTCACCTGCCCATAGACCTAACACAGGTCAGCTTTGTGGCTGGAGACAAAATCTAAATGTACATAGATATCACAAAAGGGACATCAGTTCCGTTCTTCTCCGATTCAGCATGGGATCTGTTTATGGAACAGCCGCTCAACTGAAAGGACCTTCCGTCATAATAAGGAATGTCTTTATAAACATACACAGCGCATATTTTAACATCTATATAACAAATATACACTGGTGTACAGTTTTAAATGCGTTTGGTTGTAATGCATTTTATGGTAGATGATCCAATAAAATACAACCTATCCTATTTTTTCAGGGCATGCCATCAGTTAGGACATTGGTTTGAACTGGCACCATTGAAAGCAATGGCATCTTGCCTGACCTTGCACTGTGATTGCAAATAAGAGGCTAAAACTACCTACGATAGGTTTCCAGGTATATTCCCATACTCAGGAAGCCGCATTCGTGTATGATTGGCATTTACAGTGATGAAAATAAGTATTTGAACACCCTGCTATTTTGCAAGTTCTCCCACTTGGAAATCATGGAGGGGTCTGAAATTGTTATGGTAGGTGCATGTCCACTGTGAGAGACATAATCAAAAAAAAAAATCCAGAAATCACAATGTATGATTTTTTTAACTATTTATTTGTATGATACAGCTGCAAATAAGTATTTGAACACCTGAGAAAATCAATGTTAATATTTGGTACAGTAGCCTTTGTTTGCAATTACAGAGGTCAAACGTTTCTTGTAGTTTTTCACCAGGTTTGCACACACTGGAGGAGGGATTTTGGCCCACTCCTCCACACAGATCTTCTCTAGATCAGTCAGGTTTCTGGGCTGTCGCTGAGAAACACGGAGTTTGAGCTCCCTCCAAAGATTCTCTATTGGGTTTAGGTCTGGAGACTGGCTAGGCCACGCCAGAACCTTGATATGCTTCTTACAGAGCCACTCCTTGGTTATCCTGGCTGTGTGCTTCGGGTCATTGTCATGTTGGAAGACCCAGCCTCGACCCATCTTCAAAGCTCTAACTCAGGGAAGGAGGTTGTTGCCCAAAATCTCGCAATACATGGCCCCAGTCATCCTCTCCTTAATACAGTGCAGTCGCCCTGTCCCATGTGCAGAAAAACACCCCAAAAGCATGATGCTACCACCCCCATGCTTCACAGTAGGGATGGTGTTCTTGGGATGGTACTCATCATTCTTCTTCCTCCAAACACGGTTAGTGGAATTATGACCAAAAAGTTATATTTTGGTCTCATCTGACCACATGACTTTCTCCCATGACTCCTCTGGATCATCCAAATGGTCATTGGCAAACTTAAGACGGGCCTTGACATGTGCTGGTTTAAGCAGGGGAACCTTCCGTGCCATGCATGATTTCAAACCATGACGTCTTAGTGTATTACCAACAGTAACCTTGGAAACGGTGGTCCCAGCTCTTTTCAGGTCATTGACCAGCTCCTCCCGTGTAGTCCTGGGCTGATTTCTCACCTTTCTTAGGATCATTGAGACCCCACGAGGTGAGATTTTGCATGGAGCCCCAGTCCGAGGGAGATTGACAGTCATGTTTAGCTTCTTCCATTTTCTAATGATTGCTCCAACAGTGGACCTTTTTTCACCAAGCTGCTTGGCAATTTCCCCGTAGCCCTTTCCAGCCTTGTGGAGGTGTACAATTTTGTCTCTAGTGTCTTTGGACAGCTCTTTGGTCTTGGCCATGTTAGTAGTTGGATTCTTACTGATTGTATGGGGTGGACAGGTGTCTTTATGCAGCTAATGACCTCAAACAGGTGC
This sequence comes from Rana temporaria, assembly GCF_905171775.1. Taxonomy (NCBI): domain Eukaryota; kingdom Metazoa; phylum Chordata; class Amphibia; order Anura; family Ranidae; genus Rana; species Rana temporaria. Next base: position 74,396,617 of record NC_053500.1, on the reverse strand, counting down.
ATCTAATTTAGGATAATAAATGGAGTGGAGGTGGACATTTTAAAGGCAGACTAACAGGTCTTTGAGGGTCAGAATTCTAGCTGATAGACAGGTGTTCAAATATTTATTTGCAGCTATATCATAAAAATAAATTGTTAAAAAATCATAAATTGTGATTTCTGGATTTTTTTTTTTTTGATTATGTCTCTCACAGTGGACATGCACCTACGATGACAATTTCAGACCCCTCCATGATTTCCAAGTGGGAGAACTTGCAAAATAGCAGGGTGTTCAAATACTTATTTTCCTCACTGTACATGTTACAGCCATTCACTTGTATGGCAGGCTGTACACAGCACCTGCGTGTATGGGCATAAGTTCCCATATGCATGCGTCTTTAACCACTTACTTGCTGGGCACTTAAACCCCCCTCCTGCCCAGACCAATTTTCAGCACTGATGCACTTTGAATGACAACTGCGCGGTCATACAACACTGTACCCAAATTACATTTTTTATAATTTTCTTCACACAAATAGAGCTTTCTTTTTTTGGTATTTAATCACTGCTGGGGTTTTTATTTTTTGCTAAACAAACCAAAAAAGATGGAAAATTAAAAAAATAATAATAATCATGTTTCATATTTTGCTATAAAAGTTTGCAAACAGGTAATTTGTCTCCTTCATTGATATGCGCTGATGAGGTGGCCCTGATGGGCACTGATAGGCTGCACTGATGGGCACAGATAATGCGGCACTGATAGGCACAGATGTGGTGGCACTAATGGAGACAGATAAGGCGGTACTGATGGGCACTGATAAGATGTCACCACAGATAGATGGCACTGATAGGTGGCACTGATGGGCACTGGTAGGTGACACTGATAGGTGGCACTGATGGGCACTGGTAGGTGACACTGATGGGCACTGGTAGGTGACAATGATGGGCAGCACTGTTGATGAAGCACTGATTTGTGACATTGATAGGTGGCACTGTGGGCACTGATAGGTGGCACTGTGGGTACTGGTAGGTGTCACTGTTGTGCACTAGTAGGTGGCACTGACAGGTGGCACACATGGGCACAGATAAGCTGGCGGCAGCTCTCCCTGATCGGGACCGATGTCCCTCTGTCAGCCGCCAGTGATCCGCTTTTTTTTTCTCCCCGCACATCAGCGTGAGGAGAAAAATAGCAGATTACCGGCTCTGTTTACATCACATGATCAGCTGTCGGGATGGACCCTTTACTCCGATCTGTGATCCAGCGAGTCTCATAGACTTGCTGATCACAGAACAACCCCCACGCCCTGCAGGGGGCACGCAGGCTGCTTGAGCACATGAGGACGTCTATTGACGGCCTCCGGGCAAATTAAGTCCGTTATTTGGCTAAATCGCGGATCTGAAGTGGTTAAAGCAGAGCTTCACCAACAAGGGGAAGTTCCACTTGTCTGCCTTCACTTTAAGTTTTGATAATTCTTTTTTTTCAGATAGGGTAGCGGGTACCTGGTATTTATACGTTTTTTTTTTAAGTGTTACTAAACCCAGGAGGACCCTGCATTCACTATATCTGGTCTCCCACAGTACACATAACATGGAAATGCAATAGTTTTAGTAAATATAAACTTCTAAATACCCTTTCTCAGCAGTATATACAGTAGCAGTCATGTGGCTTCTATCAGTGTCCGGTTATAGGATCTAGGGGGTCCTAGCAGAAGACAGACTGAGAAGCAGTGTCAAGCAGTGGCTACCAAAGCCAGCAGAATATTGGCATACATTAAAAAGGGAATTTACTCCAGAGAAAATGATTATTCTACCAGTTTAAAAAAACTCTGGTTCGGCCGCATCTGGAGTATTCCGTCCAGTTCTGGTCACCAATCCTCAGAAGGGATGTGCTGGAGCTGGAGAGAGTCCATAGAAGGGCAACTAAATCAATATGGGGACTGGAGGATCTCAATTATGAGGAACGACTACAAGCGCTGAATGTATTCTCCCTGGAGAAGAGACGCCTAAGAGGAGATATGATAGCGTTATACAAATATCTCAACGGTGATCCCAGCATAAGTATGACATTTTATGAACCAGTCCCAGGGAGTGTAAGAGGTAACGGGGCCACACGATGAGCCTGGAAGAGAAGCGGTTTAACCTTAAACTGCTTTTGACTGCGGGTTTTCACTGTCTGGGCGGTAAGTATGTGGAACTCTCTTCCACAATTGGTAGTGTCGGCAGGAAGTATGGATAGTTTGTAAAAGACTCTTATAGGGGGATATGGGAAATTATTTCTCTGCACACACACACACACACCTACACTGGTTGAACTGGATGGACTGTTGTCTTTATTCAACCTTATCAACTATGTAACTATGTATATAACTATGGTTAAAGCTTGTAGGAGGAGTATTAATTCTCCTCTGACTGTCCTATGAGGCTGCAAGTCCCCTGGACCTTCTGTTTGGACAGTGCTTATTGGCCCTGTGCTGATCACATGCACCCTTACAAGAAAAAAGAACACAACTCTAGCAATACACACCAAACTGAGCATGTGCAGAATGACTCTAAAGGCTCTGTCCAATAAGGAAATCGATTGGGGACAATGGAAGAAGGGGAGGATCAGAGAAGACAGGATCAAACAGCCTTTTTACATATGCAGAGGATTAACCCGTGAGGTTTCACAGTGAGTATAACAGGCATGCTTTACTGCATATACAGACTGATTTTACTGTTGTGGGTTAGTAACACTTCAAGCTCAGGGTTTAGAAGCAGAATAAAACGCCAGATGCACCTAAATGCTAGTACAAAAAAAACACTCAAAATTAGCATTTTTTTCTGCCAACTGGCATTTTTTTAACCACTTAACGACCAGCCACTGTCATTATATTGCAGCAGATCGGCAAGATCCCACGAACCCTCATAGCTGTACGTCGGTCTCTATAAAACGGGATAGCGCGCACCCCGCTACATCACAGGGGTGCCGATGCTCGTGACCAGCAGTCATGATGACCGCTGGCCACGAGCGATTGTGGGCACGAGAGGCAGAACAGGGACGTGTGTGTGTAAGCACACAAATCCCTGTTCTGTGAGGAGAGACAGATCATTCTAATAGCTAGGAACCACGATGACTCATTTCCTCTAGGACAGTCCTCTCCCTCCTACAGTTAGAAACACAGTGAGAAAACACATCTAAGCCCTTGATTGCCCCCTAGTGTTAAGCCCTTCCCTGCCAGTGACATTTTTACAGCAAACAGTGCATTTTTATAGCACTGGTCGCTGTATAAGTCCCAATGGTCCCAAAAATGTGTCAAAAGTGTCTGATGTGTCCGTCATAATGTCACAGTCCTGATATAAATTTGAGATTTCTGCCATTACTAGTAAAAAAAAAATAATACAAAAAATGCTATAGATCTATCCCCTAATTTGTAGACGCTATAACTTTTGCACAAACCAATCAATATAAGCTTATTGCGATTTTGATTACCAAAAGTATGTAGAAGAATACATATTGGCCTAAACTGAGGAAAAAAATAGCTTTTAAAAAAAAAAAAAAATTGGGGATATTTATTATAGCAAAAAGTACAAAATATTGTGGGCTAGATTCAGGTAGAAGTTACGGCGGCGTATCTCCAGATACGCCACCGTAATTTCAAATCTGCGTCGTCGTATCTTTACGCCGATTCTCAAAGGCAGATACATTAAAAAAATAGGCTTCCTCCGCCGACGTAACTTAAATACGGCGGCGTATAATTGTGTGCAATTTTACGCTGGCCGCTAGGGGCGCTTCCGTTATTTTCGGCGTAGAATATGCAAATGACCTAGATACGCCGATTCACAAACGTACGTACGCCCGGCGCAATTTATTTACGTCATTTACGTTAGGCTTTTTTGGCGTAAGATTGCTCCTGCTATTAGGAGGCGCAGCCAATGTTAAGTATGGACGTTGTTCCCGCTTTCGAAATTTGAATTTTTTACACCGCTTGCGTAAGTCGTTCGCTAATAGGGCTGGACGTAATTTACGTTCACATTGAAAGCAATGACGATTTGCAGCGGATTTTTCGAGCATGCGCACTGGGATTCTTTCACGAACGGCGCATGCGCTGCTCGTAAAAAACTTAAAATACTCGGGGGCACCATTAATTTAAATAAAACACGCCCCCCTCATCATCATTTGAAGTAGGCGCGCTTACGCCGGTCCCATTTACGCTACGCCGCCGTAAGTTAGGAGGCAAGTGCTTTGTGAATACAGCACTTGCCTCTATAACTTACGGCGGCGCAGCGTAAATACGATACGCTGCGCCGCCGTAAGAATGGGCGTAGATACCTGAATCTAGCCCTGTGTTTTTTTCAAAAATTGTCGCTGTTTTTTTTGTTTATATCGCAAAAAATAAAAATTGCGGAGGGGATCAAATACCACCAAAAGAAAGCTCTATTTGTGGGAAAAAAAGGACGTCACTTTTGTTTGAGTACAGTGTCGCAAAAATTGTCTGTTAAAGCGAAGCAGTGCCGAATTGCAAAAAAAGGCCCGGTCATTGAGCAGCCAATTCTTCCGGGGCTGAAGTGGTTAAAGCCCATATGCGTGGACCCTTAGGCTGCATTCACACCTAGGCGTATTTACGCCTGAAGCGCGACGCCGCAGCAGCCCCTAATACGCTGGAGGGGTGATTTTACATTGCCCTCTATGGAAATGGTTCACATCTCCACGCCGAACGCTGAAACGCCGTACGCCTGAAGCTCAAAACAAGTCCCGGACCCTTTTTTTCAGGCGGCTTCGGCGTTCGGCATAGGAGATGTGGACCTGGGGGTTAAAATCGCTGCGTTTTGTCGCCGCAAATCGCGGTACAAAACGCTGCAATTTGTCGCCGCAATTCGCGGGACAAAACGCCGCGATTAGGTGTGAATGCAGCCTTAAACTGAATGTGTTTTATAAAATAAGGGTTTACAATGACTGTAGCTGATATCTTAGGCCCCGTACACACGACCGAACATCATGTCCGCGGACCAGTTTCAGCAGACATGTTTGGTCGTGTGTACGGCCGATCGGACAGGATTCCAGCGTACATTTGCCCGCCAGACCGTTTTCGAGCGGGCAAATGTTTCTAAACTTGCTTAGAAACATGCCCGCTGGAATCTTGTCCGTCGGACATGTTCGGTCGTCTGTACAGACTTACCGTACATTTTCGAGCGGCCGCCATCCCTCGCATGCGTTGAATGACTTTGACGCATGCGTGGAAGCATTGACCTTTCAGCGTCGCGCACGACGGTGCGAACACGTCACCGCGCTGTCTGTCCGCGCGGATTGACTCTCATTTCTGTATGATGGTGTGTACAGTCATCATACAGAAATCTCCGGGCGGGCATGTCCGCTGAAAACGGTCCGGCGGACCGTTTTCATCGTACATGTTTGCCCGTGTGTACGAGGCATTACAGAAACATAACGGATCCAGTAAAAGTTCCATCTAGTGGTTAATCTGAATTTTTTTTTTTTTAATAGATAAACACAAGTCTGTAAAAATGTCACAGAAAAAACTACATTTGGGTAGCACACATGTATGTCTTGCTACATTAGGCAATGAAGACCAATATAGCCTTTGGGCTTATTCCTGCAGCATTTGATACCCAGTTGTGTAATCAGGCTGCCCAGGACCTTCACAAGGGGTTCCCCCTCCACTAATATATTGTAACTCATCCATAATTTGTCTTGTGCTACCAAAAAGCAACCGGATAGCTTCTGAAAGCCATTTCCATGTACAGAGAAAGCATGCTGACATCTAAAGTATTGCCAAGGACTACGACTCTTTCTGTTTGCAGTTTTTTTTATTTATTTTTCAAAGCACAGTATAAATGTAGGATACAAATGCTTCCAGAAATATTAAAGTGGGCAGACAAAATCAGATTTGGTTTCTTGCCACAAACTAGTCATGGATTTTTCTAATCTCACCACGGCCCGGGTCACCCTATCCTGGAAGTAAGAATGGTTGTCAGACAGGTGCTGTAACAAATACGGTTTCCCAAGATAAGATGGGGGTGCACCGTGCAAGACACAGAGATGTTGTAACATTCCTTACTACAGCAGAAAATAAACACACAGAGGAGGGTGATGGCGCTTCGTACATTCAGTCCTCTGCACGGGGGCTCCTTGCCGGCTGCTCATCTATTTGCATTCAGAGGACATTATTGTAGGCATAATGAGGTGCATACTGATGGCAAGCCTGCAAGATGCTGATAAGACTCAGCCACAATGAGAGACAGGAGGGGGAAAACCTCTGCTGAGCAGAGACTGACAATGCAGTACAGCAAGAGCAGACTGGCTGTCCTGTCCTCTGCAGCATGTCTCATTTAACCCCTTTTTAGCCCATGACACAAAAAAACATCTCGGAATATGACCTTCCAATGTTCCAAGTACGAGTAAAAAGTATATATAAAAATGAACATATTTGATCTTGTATCTTTTAGGTATGATCATAGACCCAGACTAATATTTTCCAAGCTATGACCAGTCTTGTACCACCAGTAAGAATATTATTGTGTGTAAATATGACCAGTGGTGCTTTTTATTGCATGAAAAAAATAAAATTGGCTTCATGGATCAATGATCCATTAGCACTTGAGACTAGCATTATGGTTATTGGGTGGACTAATGAATTAAACCTTAGCTTCTTCTACCTGTGGGGTTATCCGGCATTGCATCCCCCTTTAAGGATTCCCATCAAGTGCCATAGTACTTAAATAGCTAAATGATGGCATACTGTTACCCCAATGGATTCTGCATCATTCACTCCCAAACAAATAATACAAGAATCATGCCTGTTCACTATGGCCTCGTGGATAAGGATGGTGACACAAACTGCATGGAAATCTCATTGTTGGAGATTCCAAAACATAGGGAAACTTAGTTTGTCCTTCACCCCACAAGTGCACAGCAACATAAACTAGCTTATTAGCTGGATTCAGGTAGAGGCGCGCATCTTTGCGGTGGCGTAGCGTATTTACACTACGTCGCCGTAAGTCAGAGAGGCAAGTACTGTATTCACAAAGTACTTGCCTCCTAAGTTACGGCGGCGTAGCGTGAATAGGCCAGCGTAAGCGCGCCTAATTCAAATGAGGATGTGGGGGGCGTGTTTTATGCATATTAACTGTGACCCGACGTGATTGACGTTTTTTTACGAACGGCGCATGCGCCGTCCGTGTACATATCCCAGTGTGCATTGCGGCAAAGTACGCCTCAAGGACGTATTGGTTTTGACGTGGACGTAAATTACGTCCAGCCCTATTCACGGACGACTTACGCAAACGGCGTAAAATTTTCAAATTTCGATGCGGGAACGACGGCCATACTTAACATTGGCTACGCCACCTAGGGGGCATCTTTATCTTTAGGCGGCGTATCTCTTACGGAAACGGCGTATCTTTACTGTGACGGGCGCACGTACGTTCGTGAATAGACGTATCTAGTCATTTACATATTCTACGCCAAACTCAATGGAAGCGCCACCTAGCAGCCAGCATAAATATTGCACCCTAAGATACAACGGCGCAGGCTGTCGTATCTTAGCTAGGTTTAAGTGTATCTCAGTTTGAGAATACACTTAAACTTAGGACGGTGCAGATTCCGAGTTAGGTCGGCGTATCTACTGATACGCCAGCCTAACTCTCTCTGAATCCACCTATATATGTGCAAACCACAATGACTTCCAAATCCTCAGCAAAGATCCATAATCCATTCAGGACAGTACACTTTTAAGACAGGCCACTAAAGCTATAGAAATGAACACTTCAGATCCTGACATAATATGCACACACTTGTTCCATCTTACAGCTCACCATGTAGTGGAATAAGCATAGGGATGACAGCTTTGGGTCAGCCATCTTTGAAAACAAGTTAGAAAAGGTAGCTTCCATCTCTGTATAGTGACAAGTTCTGTACTGAGAACTAATGCAGCAGTTGTCAACTTATGAGTTGTAGGGAGCAGGGCTCAAGTCCTGCGGGAACGCGTGGGAACGGAGTCCCTGGACTTTTTTCACAGCAGGAACGCAGTTCCCTTTGCAGGACGAGAATAGCCGAGCCAATCCTTCACTAAGTGGTGATTCACTTGCTTAAAGTTCTTTATAAATCCCACGATAACTCGCGGCAGACCTCCACAATGTCTCCTGGGAACAATGACAAAAGCTCCCAGGAGACATTGCGGCATCGAGGAAGTGACGGAATACCCCCACACTACCCGATGAATCCATATACAGGAAGCGGCCAGTAACATAAAGGATTACTAAGGTACAGTGGATCGAAGAAAAAAACATGCGGTTTAGTAATTATGCATATAATTTTTTTTTTTTTTTGGTGGTGGAATGGATCTTGGGTGGGAGTTCCCACACTTTTTTCCCCAGGACTTGACCCCTGGTAGGGAGCCTCAGTTGGGACCCCTGAAATCAATAAAGAGCCACGTAGAATGTTTAGACTATGTAATGCTAGAAGAGGACTGTCAGAGATAGCAGATATAGATGAAAAGATAGGCCAAGACTTCAGACGTGTTGGAGACGTGACATGTTGCAGAAGATAATCAGCGACTAAAGCTAGTAAAGATCACTGCTATTACCCTTCACTGATTAATGCTCCCACTCCCACTACAAACTGCTGGGTTGTGGGCAGGCCCGCTTACAATGCAGGACTGCTGATTTTGACTACTAGACGGAACACCAAAGAGAAGCAGTTTTAGGGGACCTATAACACATGGAGAGTGCTTTTAATGGCACCCTAGGCAAAAGCAAGCATTTAGAATGTGCGGGGGATCCTGCTACTGCCAATCCATCAGTATCTACTATCATTTAATTTAATAATTACACAGAGGAGTTTCTAGAGCTCCAAACTCCATGCAGTGCTTTAGTTTAAATGTAAACAGAAAGGCCAAAGCCAGAACAGATATGCCATTGCAAAAGTGATTTCCAAGTAATCCACAACTATGCGATCTAGTGTCACAGGAAAAGCAGAATTTCATGCTGGGCCCACCACACACACATAATTCACGAGCACACTTTTGTAACTTTAGATACATTTTTGTACAGAGATCCCCACTTTTTCAGCACTGTAGCAACTACACAAATGAAATGTATAATTCATCCCATATAGTTTTATGGAAGCTACAACCCAAGAAGTGAGAGCGTATTTGTTTTGTCCTCAGTCTTACTTTCCGCCTGTTTGAGATAGGTAGCAGGGATTGGCCATTTAGCGGTGGAGAGAGATGCCATATATGATATAACTTATGTGTGATGATGTGAGATGCACTTTTAGATTCTTTTTGTAATAAATTTATATTGATTTCATTTTGCTGTGTTATCTTTGGTAGGCACAATTAGAGTTCCGTTTTTGTGTTCCCTCACCTCACCTTGTTACCTGATGGGTTGGGTGATGTTTGGATTTGATAAAATTAAGGGATGGTATGCATAGGGTATTTTTAATATTTATGGTGCACCCACTCTAAAAATTGCTATCTACCAATATGTGAAGAACCTCTTTAATCCCTCTGCATACCAAAGGCGTTAATTCTATAAACTCATTTGCAGCACTTTTTTTGTTTATAATTGTAGATCCACTGATATTGATACTCTTAAGCCTCGTACACACGATCAGTCCATCCGTTGAAAACGGTCTGAAGGACAGTTGTCCTAGGTTAACCGATGAAGCTGACTGAAACCTATCGTGTCAGAACGTGGTGACGTAAAACACAACGACGTGCTGAAAAAAACGAAGTTCAATGCTTCCAAGCATGCGTCGCTTTACTCTGAGCATGCAGGGGTTTTTAACCGATGCTTTTGCATACTAACGATCGGTTTTGACCTATCGGTTAGCAATCCATTGGTTAAATTTTAAAGAAAGTTTGCTTTTTTTTAACCGAAGGTTAAATAACCTATGGCGCCCACACACGATCGGTTTGGACCGATGAAAACTGTCCTTTAGAGTCCTATATCACACGTGTTGTCCGCCCGCGTCCACCTGTCAGTTTTTTAGGTGGACTCAATCGGACCATCCATGCAGCAGGTGTCAACGGACATGTGTCCATTGACATCTGTTAACATCCGATCATATCCCCAAAAAACAGGCGGATGGGGAATCCATTCTCCATCCATCTGGCGGATCAGATTAGTTGGATGGAAACAGGCAGGGCATGCCGCAATGTCTCCTGGGAGCTTTTGTCATTGTTCCCAGGAGACATTGCGGAGGTCTGCCACGAGTTATCGCGGGATTTAGAAAGAACTTTAAGCAAGTTCTTTCTAAATCCCGCAGCAGACCTCCGCAATGTCTCCTGGGAACAATGACAAAAGCTCCCAGGAGACATTGCGGCATTGAGGAAGTGACAGAATACCCACACACTACCCAATGAATCCATATACAGGAAGCGGCCAGTAACATAAAGGATTACTAAGGTTCGACTGACAGTGACTCGAGCTGGGCATCGCCGCTTAGTGAAGGATTGGCTCGGGCGGCTCGGCTGCTCTAGTCCTGCAAATGGAACTGCGTTCCTGCTGTGAAAAAAGTACAGGGACTCCGTTCCCACGCGTTCCCGCAGGACTTGAGCCCTGATCTACCTGCTCAGCGGGGATCAGCGGAGAAATTCCCCACTGAGCAAGCTAATCTGCTGGTGGACTCTGCCATTGTGAAAAGGTCCTTAAAGCAGAGTTCCACCCAAAAATTGAACTTCCGCTTTTTGGAATCCTCCCCCCCTTAGGCTCCCCACCCGCGGCTATCTACGCCACGTCCAGCGCCTCCTCCATCCCCCCCGCTGTCTTTTCGGAGACACACAGGTGTGCTCAATTCTCCAACTGTTAGTGAGGTAACATTTAACCACTTCCCGCCCGGCCTATAGCCGATTTACGTCCGGGAAGTGGTTCTGAAATCCTGACAGGACGTTCCAGAACGTCCTGCAGGATCTCATGCCGCGCGCGGCGATCGGTGATGCGGGGTGTCAGTCTGACACCCTGCATCTCCGATCTCGGTAAAGAGCCACGTGATCAGCCGTGTCCAATGACGGCTGATCACGATGTAAACAGGAAGAGTCGTTGATGGGGGGGTTCGCGCTCATTGTTTATCAGCGCAGCCCCCCCTCGGATCGCCACACTGGACCACCAGGGATGCCCACCCTGGACCACCAGGACGGGCAAAAAAAAAAAAGCCTGCAAAAAAATAAAAATAAAAAGTCTGAAAAAAAATAAAAAAAGCATTCAAAAAAATAAAAAAGATGCCAATCAGTGCCCACGAATGGGCACTGACTGGCAACCTGGGAAAATCAGTGCTGCCCCACAGTGTCCATCAGTGCCACCCCAGTGTCCATCAGTGCCACCCCACAGTGTCCATCAGTGCCACCCCACAGTGCCCATCCATGCCCAGTGCCCACCTATCAGTGCCCATCTGTGCCACCCATAAGTATCCATCAGTGCCACCCATAAGTGCCGCCCATGAGTGCCCATCTGTGCCGCCTATGAGTGCCCAGTGCCGCCCATGAGTGCCCATCAGTTCCGCCTATGTGTGCCCATCAGTGCCGCCTATGTGTGCATATCAGTGCCACCTATGTGTGCCCATCAGTGCCGCCTATGAGTGCAGATCAGTGCCGCATACCAGCGCCGCCAATCTGTGCCACCTCATCTGTGCCCGTTAGTACTACCTCATCAATGTCCATCAGTGCCATCTCATTGGTGCCCATCAGTGCCGCCATATCAGTGCCCGTAATTGAAAGAGTAAAACTTATTTACAAAAAAATTTACAGAAAAAAATAAAAACGTAATTTTTTTTCAAAATTTTCAGTCTTTTTTTAGTTGTTGCGCAAAAAAAAAATCGCAGAGGTGATCAAATACCACCAAAAGAAAGCTCTATTTGTGGGGAAAAAAGGACGCCAATTTTGTTTGGGTACAGTGTAGCATGACCGCGCAATTGCCATTCAAAGTGCGACAGTGCTGAAAGCTGAAAATTGGCTTGGGCGGGAAGGTGCGTAAGTGCCTGGTATGGAAGTGGTTAAACTTGATTTGGACCATAGTGACAAGGATATACAAAAGAGTGGAATGATAATTTATTTTAATTTTTTTAACATTCAAAAAAATTCTAGCTGTAATTGGGGTTCTGGAAAATATTGTTTAATACATCTAGGACTCAATTCAAATAGCAGGTCTGAATGAAATTTTAAGACTTTCAAAGAAAATTAGCTGACTCAATGATGGCAAGAGATAATGTTATGATTTCTGTACAAAATGTTTAACTAAAATCTACATGACAGATACCATTGAAATATATAGCACAATAAAATTTCAGAGTTTTATTAAACTTTAAAATTCAGCATGTACGTTGTTATTTTTTTTTTCAATCTACTGCACCAACAAATGCCTAATAACAAGCTGGCAGCTTACCATAAAGATAAACAGGGACCACTTTTCCCTGTCACCATGTACATATTGCTTCTGGAAGTTGATTCTTTTCTTACAGGCTTGTGTTACACAGAAAGCGTAACCACTGTTATTACGCAGAGAGAAAATGTTGTTTAGCAGGGGGTAAACATACTATAGGTTCCTATAAAGAAAATGACTGTGTGCACTAACTCCCATTTAACCTGACATTGCTCTAAAACAGTTCATCTGACATCAACCTATCACAAGCACAGGTAGGTGGCCACGACCCCCTTAATGTGCGAAGGTCTGAGTGTGACTAGCAAACAAGTAAATGCTTTTACAATGAGCATATTCTTGTGACCAATACAATACAATGGTTTGCGATGGGTTATTTTTATAGTTAATTTTACCATCTGACGGATCCAAGCCACTACAGTAAAATCAAATCCGCAGTTTTTCAAATTGCCAAAAGTAGTCACTGTTTACAAACACATTGTTAAAGCATATTAAACATTCAGACATGCCGTGGGACAGACATAAATCTATACTCAGACAAAAAGAGCAAAGAAATGGGGTAGACTTAATGGGACAATGGGTCTTTGTTGTCTTCACTCCTTTCGGTTTCTTTTTCTAATTATATTGTCAATATTGTTTACTTTTCGTTTACGAAATATTTGTTCTGTTAAGAAATGACCAGAAAGCTAGCATACTGTTTGGGTATTAGTTCTCTCTGATTTTAACCTTCAAAGCGTTTTTTGCCCCCTCCCAGCTATAGCAGTCGTTGAGAACAGAAGTAGATGCTGTGGGGAAGGAAAAAGACAGATCCCCTCTGCTGGAATGGACAGCCTACGGATACGTATCAAATCAAATGTTGATTGGGGACTGTAGGGAGCCAGGAATCATGCTGGGACTGAAGGGAAATGCTCCTGACCACAGCAATGAACACACAATGCTTATCTGATACCATAGAAACATCTCAGATCTGTACTGTGCAAACAAATCCCTGAAAGCATCACTGAGGAGTTATACGCATGGATGATTGCAAAGGGTAGGGTGTGTGGAGGAAGCCAATGAACTGCCTGAAATATTACTGTGCCCATATCATATATGCCATCAGTATGTTTAATTAGCTACTCTAGTTGTACAATACACACATTTGTGCCCTTGGTTTGTGTATATCTGAGTAGATGAAGAAAATGACTTGTCAGATAAACTTGTATGATGCCTAGTACACACGATCGGTTTTCCCGACGGTCAAAAGTCCGCCGGGAAAACCGAGAACCTGCTCGGTTGCTTTTCCCCGTGTACTCACGGCCAGTTTTCCCGAAAGGAAAACTGCCATGACAGCTTTGGTCGGGAAAACCGTCCGTGTGAATGCTCCACTGCAGTGCTTCCCATAGGAAAACTGCCGATCAAAAAAACGCAGAGAATCGCAGTGGGAAAAAAAGAGAACAAGTTCTCATTTCTTTGCTCGCAGTTTACCTGTCGGGAAAACTGCTATGGAGCATACACACGGGCCGGTTTTCCCGACCAAAAGCAAACATGGCAGTTTTCCCGTTGGCATGAGTCTAATCTAATTCACCATATTACAATTGTTTGTTACTGTTTTTACTACCTCCAGATCTTGGTGGTTCTGCCTTTGGTAAGATGCATTTCAAACAATGGCATGTATAGTTTTCAGTTTTGCCCTTTCCAAAGTGTACAAGTATTTCTTTCAGCATGTATGTAACATGAAGGCAGTTCAGATACCTGGTGATCATTATAAGAACAGCTAGACCCCTAAAAATACCTTTTAATAGACAGCTTTAGGTATGTACAATTAAATTAGCACTGAAGGCAACATTTTTTTTTGTTATTTTAGATAGCATAGAGTAGGGTTTTATAATCCATGTCAGTTTATTTTTGCCATCTGTTTTCCGTGGGGGAGCTTTCCCTCCACTCCCTGTCTCATAGCTGCAACAGGAAGTTAAACAAAATTTCTCCAAAGTGAGGAAAATTCTTGGTAGTCACTAAAATTAGTGTCCTCATTTCTCCTCTATTCCTGCTCTAGGGACCACTCAAAGTTTGGAATTTTCTTTTCCCTCCACTTTCGGATATAATGGTCGCAAGGATAAATCAATAGGTAGGGCAAATCTCTCTAATGGAGACAAAAACAGCAATAAAAACCTGACAGGTGTTCTAATTCTTTTCCACTCTATCCAAAACAAGACGAAAGCAGGAACCAGTGAGTGAAGATTCGGACCAGTGTAATAGGTGGAGAACAAAAATGATAAAGATTGGGAATGGAATGACAAGAGAGAATAGAAGTGCAGTGGAAAGGGAAGGAATAAGTTAGAAAGCGAAAAGAGTCAAGGCAAAGGGGAAGCGGGCTTGGGGAACGATGGGGCATAGGGAATGGTTAGGAGAAAGGGGAGCACAATCTTCCCAGAGCCTACAATATTAAGTAACAACCTTAACATCAAAAGGATGTTCCCAACAGAGCAGTGGTGGCTGGTGCTTAATTTTTTTAGGGGGGGGGGGCGCAAACAAACTGAAAAAAAAAAACAAAAACATTAATTGCCGCCACTGTGCCTATTAAACGCAGCCACTCTGCCCATCCAACGCCGTCAGTTTGCCCCCTCAAATGCAGCCAGTTTCCCCTCAAATGCAGCCAGTTTCCCCCCAAATGCAGACAGTTTCCCCCCAAATGCAGACAGTTTGTCCCCAAATGCAGCAAGTTTCCCCTCAAATGCAGCCAGTTTCCCCTCAAATGCAGCCAGTTTCCCCCCCAAATGCAGCCAGTTTGTCCCCAAATGCAGCCAGTTTGTCCCCAAATGCAGCCATTTTCCCCTCAAATGCAGCCAATTTTTCCCGAAATGCAGCCAGTTTGTCCACAAATGCAGCCAGTGTTTCCCTAAATACAGTCAGTTTGTCCTCAAATGCAGCCAGTTTCCCCCAGCCTGTCACTTACCTTCCTCGTGTCAGCGTCATCCTCCTTCACGCTCCCTCCGGTCCCTCGATGTCTTCTCCCATCCTCGATGTCGCTTCAGCCAATCAGGTGACCGGTAACCAGACGCGGTGCACCTGATTGGCTGAGAGTCGGGAAAGCGATTCCCTAACACAGCATGGTTTAATCAGGGAACGCACAGCCGGCTCTAATCGGGAAGCCTATTAGAACCTCTGGCTCTAATCAGGCACTTCCAAAGCATACCCACCGCTTTTATTCAGATGGCCGGCGCTCAACAGGGGGCCAGACGCCTGAATAGTGGGTGCCAGCTGCGACAATAGATATATTCATGCAATGCATAAATATATCTATTGTTGAGTGATGGTGCGTTCAGGAGAGAGGGGGGCGGCACTCCTGCACCCACTATGGACGCTTCTCCACGGCAACAGAGCCTTCCCCTCATCCAAGACAGAGAAGTCCACCCAATAGAACGTTTTGTAGAAGATTTTGTGCTTGGCCGCTAGGTGACTGCTCATCCATCTTGCTGACTTCTTCCACTTTGTTTTGCCACAGGTGTGTGGAGGAAACTGACAGATCCCTGCACTTCAGGGGGAAACAGGCTTTTAGCGTTTGGAAGAGGTGTTGGAGGACCAGTCTTCAATAGGTTTTCTCAGGGACGAAGGAGTTATGCAAGAAAAAAAGATTGGTCAATCTATTGGCTTTTTAGTTATATTGTGAGATCACCAATGATGCTGAAAATGTGTACTTTTACTTTAGGTTGACTATAAATCAGTTAAAATACTTACAATAACTTGATGAGTATTTGCCATGTCTTTAAATTGTTAAGATGAATATGCTTTAAAAAGCAGCTACTTCAGGTACGCCTAACACTCCTTGACCTTGCGTTAGGCAAGGTAGAGAAAGCGCTCATCCGACTCAAGCAACTTAATTATGATAAAGGCAACAAGGCGCAAGCACTCGTGGCCAGAAAACTCACTGACCGGGCTCTCGCCTCCACCCCACATCAGGTAAAGAATAGAGGGGGTGACCTGCTGACCCATCCCCAGGACGTAGCAAATACCTTTGCAGACTTTTATACTGACTTATATAACAAACCAGAGGTCCCGCACAACCCCCCCTCACCCGACCTGACAGCCCGTATGAACCGATACCTATAACAGGCCGGCCAGCCCCAACTTCAGAAGACCTACAGGACTTAAACGCCCCATAATGTCGGAGGAACTGGCGGAGACCGTGAAGGGCCTTCCTGCCCGTAAATCCCCTGGCCCAGGGGTATTACAAGGCCTTTCTCCCCCTTCTAAGCCCCCACATGACCAAACTGTTTAACACCTTTCTGCACCATGCAGGGGTCTTTCTTGACCCTTATACCTAAACCAGACAAAGACCCAGCCTCCTGCGCTAGTTACAGACCTATAGCCTTGCTTAATTCGGACCTTAAAATCTTTACGAAACTGCTATCTACCCGTCTGAACCAGGTTCTCCCTCCCATAAGGATCTACTGGGCGTTCCTAATGAGAGCTTAGATGATTGACGTGTTGTGAAAAACTTCCCATGGCGCATAAAGCACGTCACCAGTTTTCCGTAAATAGCCGACTTGCAAATCGGCGCTATACGGCGCCTGAGCCTGCCGTGTAGAGCTGACTGCGCAGGCGTCATATAGAGCCGTTTTGCAGGTCGGCTATTTACGGAAAACTGGTGACGTGCTTTATGCGCCATGGGAAGTTTTTCACAACACGTCAATCATCTAAGCTCTCATTAGGAACGCCCAGTCCCACGGGAATCAGAACCCGGAAGCCAGGGTGAAAATAACAATTAAAAACGGAACTTACGGCGAAAAAAAAAAAATACCAGCATATTGTACATGTCGTCGGTATGCTGGATGTAATGTTAGAAAATTGTTTTAGGGTGAACCTCCACTTTAAGTCCGAGTCCCTGCTGAATCCCTTTATCTGCAACCCTAAATTACCAGATAGCCTAACGCACCAGATGTCCTGGCCCTGGGCCTCGTGGAACTTGTTCCGCTTTGCGCAAGTGGTCGACCCGGGGTCCCGTAGGCTGCTGACATTCTCGGAGCTCCAAAACGAAACACGATCTCCCAAAAGGGGCGTTCTATAGCTATCTACAAATCAGGCATTATGCCCAAACTATAGCCCCTCGGCTCCAATTCTCCCAACCTTCTCCATTTGAACGTACCGAAGGGGGCTGATTTTGGACATATACCGGATCTTGAATGAGTATGACATGCCAGAGTGGGGAAAAAAAGGATACATGTTGAGATGGGAGAGGGAGTTGGGAGAGTTTTTTTTGACTGAGGCCTGGCAGGCCGTCTGGAGACAAGCAGCCAAAGTTCCATGTGTACCCTGTACAAAGAAAACACATATAAGGTCCTCTTTATCTGGTATCAGACCCCATATATTTTGCACAAAATTTAACCTTCTGTCTCTGATCGCTTCTGGCGCTGCCATCAGGACAGGGGCTCCCTCTTCCACATCTACTGGGCGTGCCCCCTCATTACCCCGTTCTGGCAATCTACACACCAATTGCTCACCCGTCTCTTTGAAACGCCAATCCCCCTGACCCCCAAATTATTTTTGCTGGGCATCTCTTAGCCTAAACTTGCCAATGACTTAGGCACATGCTGACCGCAGCTTGGTGCCTGATAGCCCTCAACTGAAAGAAAACCACACCCCCATCTCAGGAAGCTCTTTACGCCAGGGTAAAGGATGTGGAACTGATGGAGAGGATGACGGCCAGGATGCGTGACGGTCTGGACGACCATGATGAGGTCTGAAGGAAGTGGCATCAGCGGGAGGACACGCCAGGTGCGGGGGCGGACACGGTAACTTAGAACCTACTCTTGTTCTGTATCTCCTTCCTCTCTTCTTTCCTTCATTCCTCCTCCCTCTCTCTCTCTCTACTTCTAATTGACTTATGTTGCAGTAAGGGCTGCGACACTATATGTGTGCCACGGCTCACTGTGCCAGGGTTATTAACATGATTATTTGAGGGATCAGTTCTTTATTATTTTTTATTATTTTTCTGTTCCTCTCGTAGTCACACTACGTTGACCTATGGCCCAATCCCTCCTGATCCCACGTATGGTGGGAAAAGTTTGCATACTTCCTGGCACGTGATTGTGTTTGTACTGACCTCTTGACGCATATGTGGTACATATACCTGTAAAATGTTGTATACAAATAAAAACTGTTATTTGAAAAAAAAAAAAAAAAAGCAGCTACGGACCCCAAAAGAAGTACAATTTAATAAATAGGCCATTTCAGAACTCTTAGAGGGCAATAATGTTATCATGGACTTATTATTAAATGTCACTGTAAGTGGGGTCTGCTTCTCCCTCCTACTTTTCTACAAAATAAAAGGATTAAAAACCCTTGACATACATAGCTGAGTTTTGGTAATGGGTCCCAATACTCAATCATCTTGATAGAGAATGCCTGCTATAGCATCATAACTAGCCTCAAATTTAATGGGGGTCTGAGCTGTTATTTGGCTCAGACCAGAAGTGATTAAAGGCAATTTAGCCTCTGTTCTAGCCACGGCTGTGCTGCGAGTGATCCACCATTGACCGCCTGGGGATGTTATTACCACCCCAGGCCCAGGGTGGCAGCAGTCAGGTCATGGTACATCAAGTGTCCCCCTCAGCAACTAATTAGTGGGAGTGGTTACCCCGATGTGCATGCTGGGGAGGGGTACTTAAGGGACAGACGCCATTGGTGCGGGGTTCGTTCGCGCCTCGTGGCCCACCTGCCCAGAGGTTCGAGTTGTGAATCCTAGCTCCGGGACCACATTGGCCTGGGGCTGCGGCTTCATCTGGTGGGCCCAGTTGTCTGACTGGGGCCCGTACCGCAGAGGTGATCCTGTGCTGTCCGTCCTGCGGGAGGAAGCCACTTGATGAAGGAGACCAGGGGAGGACCTATCCTGGTAAGGACCATGCAAGAGGCTGTTACCTTAGGAGAAGGCCTGGAAACTTCATCCAACGATGCCCCGTACAACGAGAGGCCTGACAGTGTCGCCTGTCGGGTCTAAAGGTTCTAGTGCGAAAAGCTAAAGAGATCCGAGTGCTGAATCCTGTGGCAGAGGATTCCGGACCAAAGTATCTCACCGAGAAAGGAAGGTCTGTGGCAGAGACTGTACTTTATTTTGTGCATCATCACGGCTGCTAGGCCAGTGAGAGGGACCTATCCGGGTGAGCAATACCCACTCTGGCTAGAGTGGCGACGAGAACTGGTTGCTGGAAACAGGAGTGTTTCCTTACTTTGTGACTGTGAACCTGAACCTACCTACCCTTCCACCCCTCACCCCTCTTTTCTACTAAAGTTCTCCAAAATAAACCCAAAGAGAAAAGAGGTACATTGTGTGTGGACATTGAAATTCTTTCACCCTAGACAGCGAGAATAGAGGTAACGTGCCACCCAAAATCTAAACCAGCAGCTCCTTCGGGGGTAGTGCTACACATATAAACTCCAACTGTCCAATACAGAAATATACTGCTATACTCAGACAGCATACTTTTTAAGTAATTATTAAGTAATGTGAAGGTGGTACATGGTTCCTACAAGGTTATCTTCCTATGTCCCAAATTGCTTCAGAGATTGTGGGCAGGACGTACAGCATATCATGTATGTGGGTTCCAATTTACAATTTTATATACTCTCTGATAAAGATGGCCTGCCAGACCCCCCCTGGCGGTCGTTTTGCGGCGAACTTTGGTTGTTCGCGGTAGGCAAAACCGGCGGACATCTGGCAATGTTCGCGGCGGTCCGCAATGTTACATGGGTAAGAACTTTGACCTATGACACATTCATGAGGTGGTGCAGGACAGCCAATTTAGACATTTCAGCACATGGACATACCCCGTACCTTATAAATAGACCTGATTTGGCGGCCATCTTACATTTTGCTTTTTGTCAGTGTAGGGAGAGGGTGCTGTTTGTAGCAGGTAAAGGCTGTATTCATTCAAATAGCTATCTAAAAGGTCCACAAAAGTCCTTTTAAGGACTGGTATAGGTGTGCTACTTGCTCTAGTATATAGGTGTCTAATACATTCATATACTTTTTGTAAGTGTAGGGAGAGGTTGGCGTTTCCAGCAGGGACAGAATTTAGAGACACAAATCGCTACCTAACAGGTCCACGATAAACCAGTGGCCCCCCAAAACGACAGATTGAAGCGGGGTGTTATATACCTTCTTCCACATATACTGCGCTTCTCTAGAGACTTTTGTTGTCACAGGGTCATTTAAAAAATGACAGGCAGAGGAAGAGGCAGGCCCTTCCGCAGGGGTGGTATGGGTAGGGCAGGAGCACCAGGCCGGAGCAAAAGTGGGAAGTGGCACAATGTTCATTCGATTACGTCAAAGGACGCACCAGACTTGGTTGAGTGGCTCGCCACCAACACCACCACCACCATATACCCTCTGCTTGAGTCACAGGAATTATTTTCCGAACCATCAGAAGACATTTCGGATGCGCAGCCATTCTTGGCATTGGATCAGGAAGAGGAGGTAGCAACAGCCGGCACTCAGCAGTCTGACGACAGTACTCAGATCAGCCCAAGGAGGTTGGTGGCCGCTGTTGCTGCCTACTCCGAGATTGCTATTGTTAGTGATGGGGAAGGTGACGTCACGTGTACGAATACAAGGTTGTTTGCTGTCAGGTGAATGCCTGTGGGCTAATTTTTTGGGCTTGTAATGGCTGGCACTAACTTATGTATCCGGTTTTTCACTGAATACTTCTGGTAGGTCAGTGTCCATGTTGTGGGACTATTTGTGCTCAGCTAGTAAGTATTTTGTTGCTGCAAATATGACCTGAAGGTTTTTAATATTCGGTTGCCATTAAAGTCAATGGGGCCCGCCGCGAACTTGCGCTTCGCGGACATTTGCAAAAGTTCACGGTTAGCGTTCACGAACCGTCCCGTCGGATGTTCGTCCATCACTACTCTCTGACCCAGATCAATCTCAGAAAAACTCTTTTACAGGCACAATTAAACGAACCAATGGAAATGCAAAAAAAAAAGCAGATCTTGTTCATATTTAATGCATTTTTTTTTCTATAGAGTCCTTAAAGCGGTAGTTCACCCTCAGTGTCAACATTGTACCATAAAATCAGGCATTGTAGCGCGAGCTACAGTATGCCTGTCTCGAATTTTTTATCCCCGTACTCACAGTGTACTGGTACATTATAGTTTCCGACTCCCGCGGGGAATGGGCGTGCCTATGGAGAGGGAGGATGATTGACGGCCGGCTCTGGCACGTCACGCTCCCCGAAGACAGCCGGAGTAGGTCTCGGCTCTTCACGGCGCCTGCGCACAGGCTATGCGCAGGCGCCGTGAAGAGCCAAGCCTATTTCGGCTATTTCCGGAGAAGCGTGACGCGCCAGAGCCGGCCGTCAATCACCTTCCGTCTGGATTGGAACGCCCATTCCCCGTGGGCAGTCGGAATCGTCTATGTACGATTACACAGTGAGTACGGGGATAAAAAAATCGAGACAGGCATACTGTAGCTCGCGCTACAATGCCTGATTTTATGCTAGAAGAAAAAAAAAAAATGTTTTTCTTGTTTATAGGGGAACCCCCGCTTTAATGTAAAATGTTTGTTTCTTTGGGTTGATACATTTTTTCTATCTTTTGTAAACAATTTAACCAGTTGCCGACTGCGCTATAGCAGTTTTACTGCACAGAATCACATATGAAAGAATCTTGTAAAAGCCCCCTTAATATTGATACTGCTTTGTGCTATTATTGAAACCTAAGACTAGAATATTCCTTTAAATATATTATTGCTTCTGTAGTTAAACGTAGGGAATATGTTTCTATAGAGAAAGAGGAAGTGTTGTTGCAGTGGTTGTAGTGCTAACTGCAAGCTAGAGTCTGGGACAAAGTGATGTAATAATCTGTACATTGTCCGGCGAGATATGTTATAAATAATATGTTTATACATGGGGAGGTGTTTAGCCTGGCCTGGATTGAAGGTAAACCATGGGTGGGCAGGCCCGGCTATATCCTGATTGTATACTATAAAATATGCTGTACCCAGAAATAAACAGAGCAGTGTATGAATTCTGATCTTTGTTGGCTCATTATATATATATTGCTCCCTGCGCAGGTCTGAGTGTGGGGAATGGAGAAGTGGTGGCTATCAGGTTAATTTTCAATAGGTGAATTAAAGCTGTTAACTAGTAAACAGAGGTAAGTGAAATAGAGTTGCTAACAATGTATATATATGTGATCCTGCACTTCCGAGTAGAAGGCGCAAATGCATGCCGCTGGTGGCTCACCTTGACCCAATGTCCGCCGGCACCCGCTGATCATTTGGTACACAGGCAGAATGGCAGTCTGCCTATGAAAACAAGGCAGATTGCCGTTCTGTTAGCAAGGAAGGCATGGATCCTGTGTTCCTGCAAAACAGGGACATGGATTCATGCCTTACCCTAGTAAAAGCACCTCCCCCAGTACACTAAAACAGGATAGGCACACAGTTAACTCTTTTATCGCCCCTGATGTTAACCCCTTCCCAGCCAGTCTCCTTAGTACAGTGACAGTGCATATTATTTTTCGTACTGATCACTGTATTAGTGTCACTGGTCCCAAAAAAGTGTCAAAAGTGTCAGTTACTGTCCAATTTGTCCATCGCTATATTGCAGCCCCGCAATAAGTTGCTAAATGAAGCCATAACTAGTAAAAAAAAAAATCCATAAATATATCCCACAGTTTGTAGATGCTATAACTTTTGCGCAAACCAATCAATATACGCTGTGGAGATGCGACCCCCATGTCACAGGTGCATATGAGAAGTGTATCCCAGATTTTGGCAGGAATACTAATTACACACCTGTGGGCTGGGTTCATAATCCTCCCAGGAATAGAGGTCAATCCTTGAAGGCACCTCCGCCCGGCAGACAGGAGTTCTGGCCTAGGAGTCAGGAGGAAGCCTGTGCAGCACGAAGCTGCAAGCACAGAGGTGCTGAGTGTCAGGTCTGGGGAAGGCAGACCGAGGCCTAATGTGTAAGGTCTGAGCAGGAGTGCTGTGTTTCTAGCCAGGAAGGCTGAATGCTATTTGTTCAGGACAGAATACCCCTGCAAGGGAATCTGTTTATTTTTTAACTTTCTGGGGCAGATTCATGAAGCACTTACACCGTTTTTTTGGTAGATGCGCGGCGTAAGTGCAGATTTGCGCCGGCGGATCGCTGCGCTGTACCCAGAGAACCAGATTACACCTCCAGATAGACTTCATCGCCTCTGTGTAACATTTCCACGCCGGCGCGGCGTTGGCGCAGATTTACGCTGGTCCGATCTGGCGCGGCCATGGTTTTTGTGTTTTAAATATGCAAATGAGGTTTTTGGGCCGATTCATCAACCTAAGCTTGACCGGCGCAGGCTACTCCCGGTGCGCGGAACTGAAATTTCCAGCGCCAAGTTACCCCTCATAAAAGCAGGGGTAACTTTGCACCAGACTTGCACAGGTCAGCTGGAGAGCAGCTAAAGCAGCAGCGTTACAGACGAGCTGAGCAACAACACTTGCTGGACAACACATCAAGTGACCTAGCTTGGAAAAAAAAAGCTTCAGTACATTTGCACCTGCAGGGCGGAAGTCTGGGCTGATTTATGGACTGGGCGTTGGTAGTGGGCCGGCGTAGCTCAGGGGTCACGCCAGGGCGCAGTTCTGAGCATGTGCAGATTGGGGCATTTACCCCTGGATGTCACTGAGCATGTGCGGTCTAAGATGCGCCTCGGCGTGACCCCTGCGCCACGGTCGGCACTTCATTAGCATAGGGTGACTCCCATTTGGCCTTACGCCGTCTAAAATCCGCCCCGCTGGGGCATCGTAGACAAAAAAAGTTTCTTGAATCACCTAACTGCCGCTCCGCGCTGGACCGGTGTAGTCTAAAAATGATGCACCACGCCGGTGCAAATCTGCACCATTGTACATGAATCTGGCCCACTGTTTCTTTTGAATAAAAATGGACTGCCATGCCCTTGAAAATGCAGTCGGGACTGACACGATTTCTTCAACTCGCGTGCTCCACTAGAGCTTAATCACCCCGACATCTTACAACGCTTTTTACATTTTTTACCAAAAATATGTAACAGAATACATAATGGCCTAAATTGGTGAAGAAATTCGATTTTTTAAATTTTTTATTGCATATGTTTTATAGCAGAAAGTAAACAATATTGTTTTTTTTTTTTTTTTCAAAGTTGTTGGTCGTTTTTTGTTTATAGCACAAAAAATAAAAAAACGCAGAGGTGATCAAATACCACCAAAAGAAAGTTCTATTTGTTGGGAATTGTCAGTTAAAGTCAATCAGTGCCGTATCGCAAAAAAAAAAATGTCCTGGTCTGGAAGGGGGGTAAATCTTCCGGAGCTGAAGTAGTTAAGAAAGCTTCATTGTAATTTTCATTGAAGATCAAATCAATATTATAGAGGCCCCTGAAGGGTGTGGGGCCCATAAGCCTGAGCCTTTTTGGTAATCAGGCACCGGCGATGGCAATTTCCAGCTTGCCATGTTTTTTTTTAAGCTTACTTATCAGCCCTACAATTGGCCAGATTTGAATCACAAGCTTTATCTCCCCCATAAATGTCAATGGGATTTTCCACAACGTTTGCACACGTCAAACATCGAGCAAGTGTTCATGAACTGAATCCAGGCAGATTTGCTCACCCCCATTAGATCTAAAGAGTAATTCCAATGTTGCAGTCACATTTAAGAAACCACCTTTATATGTTTGTTATGTGTTCTCATTTAACTACTTAAGGACCTGTACATGATTTTGGGCGCAGGGTCTGGGGAACTTGCCGCGGGTGACCTACTCCTGCTGTGATTGCACATTGCGTCTGCCGGGACCCACTGATCGTTCTGAGGGGAGGCAGAATGGCGGTCTGCCCATGTAAACAAGGCAGACCGTTGTTCTGCCAGATGGAAAAATGGAGATCTAAGCAGAAACACAGATCTCTGTTTTCATTTAGTCAAAGCACATCCCCCACAGCTAGAAAGCACCCCCTAGGGACATATTTAACCCTTTGATTGCCCCTGATGTTAACCCCTTTCCTGCCAGTGTCATTTGTACAGTGACAGTGCATTTTTTTTTAGCACTGATCACTGTTTTGGTGTCAGATTTGTCGCAGTCCAGCTAAAAATCGCAGATCGCCACCATTACTAGTAAAAAATAAATCCATAAACGCTATAACTTTTGCGCAAACCAATCAGTATAGGCTTATTAGGATTTGTTTTACCAAAAATATTTAGCAGAATACATATTGGCCTAAATTGATAAATACATTAGATTTTTTTTAAACATTTTATTGGGTGTGTTTCATAGCATACAGTAAAAAATATATATATATTTTCCAAAATTGTCAGTCTTTTTTGTTTATAGCTCAAAAAAAAAACCGCAGAAGTGATTACATACCAACAAAACAAAGCTCTATTTGTGGGGAAAAAAGGGACATCCATTTTATTTGGGTACAGCATCGCAAGACCATGCAATTATCAGTTAAAGCAGCGCAGTGCCGTATAGCAAAAAATGGACTGGTCAGGAAGGCGGTAACATTTTCCAGGGCTGAAGTGGTTAAACAGTATTCCCAAAGGTAATTTAAAAAAGTTTTTTAGAGCAGGTTTATACATAGCATTAGTTCATTTCAATGGCCAGAATAAACCCGTTACATACATTTATAAGTCAAGCATTTTCTCTGCCAAAACTCTGCTGCCAGGAGGAAAGGAGTCTAGGAGAGCAAAACGTCCAGTGTGCATGAGGCCTAATTAATTGGTATATTGTTCCAAGCTAGACCAATATACCCATGTATATACCATAACTGCACAATGCCCTTGGAAGCCTGAAATCACTGAAGTAGATGTCGTTACTCCAATGATCTCCACTTGCTTCCAGGTCCTGCTGCCCTGCTTCATTCAGCAAGGGCACCATTCAATATGCTTTGCATATTCTGAATGAATGTAAAGCGTTCTCTGATTGGACGAGGGGATGAGCTGGTGGGGGAGTGATATCATGCTCTCCACCTCATCCAGCATTCTCTGAGTGGTGCACATGCTCAGTGGCCAATGTCCTGTGTTCAGAATGCAGCAGGGCAGCCACTAGGCATGGGCCCCAGATGCAAGTGGAGATCACTGGAGCAGCAGTGTCCCTTCAAACTGGATATCCATACCTGGAATTCAACTCTCATGCCGCGTACACACGATCGGAATTTCTGACAAGAAAACCCTGGATTTTTTTCCAACGGAATGTTGGCTCAAACTTGTGTTGCGTACACGCGGTCACACAAATGTTGTTGGAAATTCCAAATGTCAAGAACGCGGTGATGTACAACACTACGACGAGCCGAGAAAAATTAAGTTCAATGGTTCCGAGCATGCGTAGGATTTTTGTGCGTCGGAATTGCATACAGACGATCAGAATTTCCGACAAAAACTTTCCCCTTGGAAAATTTGAGAACCAGCTCTCAAATTTTTGCTGTCGGAAATTCCAGCAGAAAATGTCCGATGGGGCCTACACACGGTTGGAATTTCCAACCAAAAGCAACTTTTCTTGTCGGAAATTCCGATCGTGTGTACGCGGCATAAGTCCTGGAACTACTTCCAAGTTAACTGTGGCACTGTAGATTTAACAGCAACCGTATGAATAGCCTACAAAGTTCCAAGGGCACGTTGTCCAACATTCCTTTACCTACAGAAGAGAAACACTTCCTCGAGTCACACAACAGGAACTGGACCTACTGAGAGCCACAAACTTTCAGATCATGTGCAAAATATCATGCTAAGGGTAAAAGGGCACATACAATCCTGGCACAAAATCTGAAATGTCTGGATTTTAAGCAGCTGCCTATTCATCTTAAAACAAGGCATAGCATCTGTGCTAGTAAAGCAATTAAAATGCTTGATTAATTCCAATATCATCTATCCAAGCTTTCTGCCTGAAGCCAATATTTCTTTGTTGGAATTGCAGAGGACTTGTTTTTAAATGCTAATATGGGAGAAAGAGTTGGGGGAGACCCTCTCAGAGGTTTACTGGATTGATATATAATAGCTTTTTACAGCTAAAGGTCCACTTAGGGTAGGGTGACCAGACATCCCCAGTTTCAGGGGACAGTCCCCTGATTGAGGACACTGTCCCCGGACCAAGTCTGTCTCTGGTTTTGTCCCCGGATTGGATTTAATAGGGGGCAGGGGCAATTTCAAAGACAGTCAGCGCAGAATTAAAATAAAAAAAAATAGAATTACACCCCCCCCCGCTCCGCCGTGCCTACTAGAATAGGGGGGTTATATTTTTCACATTATCTGTGCCCCTTTCTGATGATCATGTGCTGGTCGGAGCAGAGGGAATATTTCTTCAGTTTCGGGCGCATGCCCATTCAGCTTCACTAGCATGTTCTTCTGCTTTGGCTCAAATCCTGGCCAGCCACCTGCCTATCTCCTTGCCTTCCCTGGCGGAGTGATCTCCCTCCGCTCCCCATCCAGTAGTAGCCGGGGCCCGAAGTGTAAGACTTGAGAGGCTGTGAGGCGGCGGCAACGGGCAGAGAGTCGCTGATTGTTGCCATTACTAGTGAAGAAAAAATATGTCCCCGGATTTCATTTTAAAAATCTGGTCACCTTAACTTAGGGCCTATTCACATTTGTCCATTTTCCTGCAGTAAAGCAAATACATTTTACTGCATGTGCTGCAGTTAGGTGTGTCTTTAACCACCTCAACACCAGGCACTCTCACCCCTTTGCTGCCCTTGCCAGGTTTCAGTGCTTTTGCATTTTGAATGACAATTGCATGGTCATGCCACACTGTACCCATATGTAATATTTTACAGTATTTTGAGATACTAAAAAACGCCTGTCCATGTTTTTTTTTTTTTTTTGGAGCTGGAGCTCAAAAACGCTGCGGTAGCGTTTTTGAGCGTTTTTTAACGTCTGGCGTTTTTACAGCTCTAACGCTGGAGCTTCAGAACGCACTGGTCCTGGGTTTTTTTTGCAGCTTAGAAACGGCTCAGCCATCTACAGCTCAAAAACGTCATGGTGGGCATGAGGCCATAGACTAACATGGAGAGCCGTTTTTAAGCTGCAAAAAACGCTCAGAAAAGTGGCTGTAAAAACGTCCAAAAACGTCCATGGAAATGAAGCCTCACTGTTTTTTTGTTTTTTTTTCGCTAAACAAACCGAAAATATTGGGAAAAAAAAACTTTTTTTTATAGTTTTTGTTATAAAATTTTGCAAATACCGGTAAGTAATTTTTCTTCTTTACTGATGTGCGCTGATGAGGCTACACTGATGAGGCAGCACCACTGATAAGCTGCACTGATGGGCACTGATAGCGTTCGCTCATAGGGGCTGGACTAATAATCAGTACCCTCTTTTCCTCACACGGACACAGTGCGCGAGGAAAGGACTGTCAATAACCGGCAAGTCTGTTTACATGTGATTGGCCCTTTTCTCTCGATCTGTGATCAGCTGTGTCCACAGAACACAGTGGTCACAAAGCACCCGATGCCTCCAGCGGGGGCGGGGTTCTGATGGACACCCTCCTGGAACTATAGTTCCAGGCTGTAGTCATGTTTTCGCTATCGCGCATTACCAAAGTGGTTGAAGGGCCTATTCACATTCATCTATCTAGTAGATCAGGAACAGTCATCAGTGACGTGTCATGTGTAGCCCCGCCCCCTAACAGTAAGAATCACTCCCTAGTTCTGACTTAACCCTTTCAGCGCCGCCTAGTGGTTAACCCCTTCACTGCCCGTGTCATTTTCACAGTAAACAGTGCATATTTATAGCACTGATCGCTGTAAAAATTACAATGGTCCCAAAAAAATTATCAAAAGTGTCTGATGTGTCCGCCATAATGTCGCAGTCACGATAAAAATTGCTGATCGCCGCCATTACTAGCAAAAAAATAAAATTATTAATAAAAATGGCATAAAAGCCCTATTTTGTAGACGCTATAACTTTTGCGCAAACCAATCAATAAACGCTTATTGCATTTTTTTTTTACCAAAAATATGTAGAAGAATACATATCGGCCTAAACTGAGGAAAACATTTTTGTTTATGGCGCAAAAAATAAAAACCGCAGAGGCAGGGATGGACTGGCCATTGGAACTACAGGGAGTTTCCCGGTGGGCCAATGGCTCAGTGGGCCGGCTTCAGTGACAGCGGACCACCGCCCCCCCTCCACTCCTCTGTCTCTCCCTTCCCGCAGCGCTCACCTGGGGGCAACAGAGGAGCAGGGGGACGGCAGAGGATCATGGGGGGGAGGGGACAGACAGCTGGCTTAACAGCTATGGCCTGGGAGTTTCTCACTTCTACCTAATCTTGTCCCATAGGCAGGGCTGGGACAAGGGGTGGGCAGGAGGGGAGGCTGCCCCTGGCCCAATGGTTTATTGCAGGGATGGGGGGGGCACCCATATCCTAACCCTAAGGGAAAGGGGGGACCTTGTCCCGTCACTGCTCATAGGGGGGGGCACCAAACTGATTCTTTCTCCCGGGTGAAATAATGTCTAGCTTCCCCACTGGTACTGCCTATAAGAGGAGCAGTACCAGCCCTTCTACTCTAATAAAGTAGGACGGCTAGTGGCTAGTGAAGGGGGAGAGGGGGCATGGGTGGCCAGGGGGGGGGGGGGTGCGGGAGTTGTCCGGCCGCCATGGGAGAGACCTGTCAAAGGGGGCCAGTCTGGATGAAGTCCAGGGCCAAATTTCTGTCCCAGTCCAGCCCTGCGCAGAGGTGATCAAATACCACCAAAAGAAAGCTCTATATGTGGGAAAAAAGGACGTCAATTTTGTTTGGGAGCCACGTCGCACGACCACGCAATTGTCAGTTAAAACGACACAGTGCCGAAACGCAAAAAGTGGTCTTGGTCTTTCACCAGCAAAATGGTCAGGGGCTTAAGTGGTTAATAATTTTTTTTTCGTGGGACCTCCGCTTTAAGGAGAGGCAATTTAGGGGGGTATAATCACCATGTATAATCACATAGGTTGTTCATATAGTGACCTTAGTGTAGAGTTATTTACAGCGTACAAGGGGGCACTTTTTAAGCCTAGAGGAAAATAGATTTTACCTCCACATACAGAAAGGGTTCCTCACAGTAAGAGCTGTGAAAATGTGGAATAGATTCCCTTAAGAGCTGGTTCTGGTCAGCTCAGTAAATTGTTTTATAAAAGAGGTGGATACATGGATGCAGGAGCTGGTAATAACACCAGACTTTTTTGATCCTGGGAATATCCAATTGCCTTCTGATGGATCAGAATAGGACCACGTGCTGCTGAAAAGCCTACATGCATGATTTTTGGTCTGTTATTCAAAAGAATGGGCAATGCTAATGCAATGCACATTAAATTGGAGTTCCACCCATAAATATAACATTACATCAGTAGTTTTAAAAAAATGTCATTAGTCCTTTTTTTTTTAGATGCCTTCAAAGTGTTGTTGCTAGGCAGAATAGTTAATCTTCCCACTTCCTGCACCTAGGTGCTTAATGCTTCCTAACCTACACCGCACAGACTCCTGGGAATGTAGTGGGTGTAACTTTCCAGGAGTCTGTGCACTCCCCAGTCTCAAAGAATCATGTGACTTAGACAGCACAGGTGCTGAAACCTGATCTGACACTGCTTGTGCAGCATTGAGCATGTGCGAGATTTGCAAGGCTGAAATCCAGGAAGTCATACAGTCTGGCTTCATGATGGCCACACTTAAGATGGCCCCAGTCAATTTCTATTTTATAAAGTGTCTAAATGCTGTAACAACCTAACAAAACGGACCTTAGTTTACAGACTAACTTTACTAGAATACATTAAGCTTGTGTATTACAGGGGTATTTATATTTAAAAAGTGAAATTGTGGCCGGAACGCCGCTTTAACACGTGATGCAAGGGACACACAGCATGTGAATGAGCCCACAGGATTAGGATTTCTGTGAGGCAGATACACAGATAAAAAAAAGTGGTAGCATAGTGCCTCCAATACATTATTCTGGGATTCACCCGTCTCCTAGGATTTCTCACCCATGTGTATCTAATGATGATGGAGAGACAGTATTGAATTCACTGATTATACAGTTTATCCCCCAGAAAAACACTCATAACCATCCCAACAAAACCTTGTCCTGACCTACAGCATGTGAACATGTGCATTCCCCGCTGTAATGTACTACTGAAATGGTGATAAGAAAAGGAGCAATCTCTGCATCCAAGTGTCTCTACAGGGGTCTAATGATTTTAACTGCATCTACAGCCATTAACCAGCACAGCCAGTGGTGTTAAATAGACCAGGGAAGAATTAGCTTGGCTCGTCAATTCTTCATTCATAGGTTAAATGGCTACCAGGTGGATACATTAAACCCACCCATCTTTTATAATCAGAAGACACGACTTCCAGTGGTAAAAGGTTTATTTTAAAGAAACTAAGACAGCTAATACTTGGTATAAAAAATGATGTTATTATATGTTCATAGATGAGCTGTGTTCAATGCAGGTCATGCCCAATGCAACATTAAATGAATTAACTTGTGTAATACTCATCTCTGCCTTTCAGCATACAGTACTTGCTTAAACTGTCTTGGACTTAATGTAAAATGCCCAAAAAGCATTGCTCCATTATTGCCAAGAGAAGAAATATGACCTTTAACCACTTCAATACAGGGCTTTAAAACCCACCTCCATACCGGGCCTATTCTGGCACTTCTCTCCTACATGTACAAATCATCATTCTTTTGCTAGAAAATTACTCAGAACCCCCAAACATATATATTATGGAACTTTTTATCTTGCACGGTATTTGCGCAATAATTTTTCTAACACCTTTTTTTTGTAAAAAAAATGGTTTCATGAATTAAAAAATAACAAAACAGTAAAGTTAGCCCAATTTTTTTGTAAAATATGAAAGATGATATTACGCCAAGTAAATAGATACCTAACATGTCATGCTTTAAAATTGTGCACACTCATGGAATGGCGCCAAACTTCGTTACTTAAAAATCTCCATAGGCGATGCTTTAAAATTTTTACAGGTTACCAGTTTAGAGTTACAGAGGAGTGTAATAGGAATAGTGTGTGAAAGGTCCTCTTTAAGGAGATATGCGGGGTCAATAAGACCCCACATCTCTCCTCCAGGCTGGAAAGAATGAGATTGTGAAAAAAATTTCACAGATCTCATTCTTACTAGCTGCAATTGCGGTTTGTTTACCCTTGGGTACCCGGACGTGACGTCATCACATCGCGCCCGGGCCTCCGACGGTCATAGAGATGACTGGTGACCATCTGGTCACCAGTCATCTCTATGCCTCCCATCCAGCGCACGGCGATCATCTCTCCGGGCCCCCCCGATGGCACGGGAGAGCCCGGAGAAGCACCAGATGGCGGCGGGAGGGGGGGATGTCCCCTCCCGCAGTCTATAAGAATGATCAAGCGGCGGAACCGCCGCTATGATTGTTCTTATGGTGCGCATAATCGCTGCCGGAACAAAATGATATCTGAATGATTCCTCTAGGTGCAGGCATTATTCAGATATCACCGCACAAAGTACAGGACGTCATATGACGTCCACCCGGGATAAGAGATCCCCTTGCTATCAGATGCATAGGATGCATTAAGGTAAAAAAACTTTTACCTTTACAACCCCTTTAAGGCTTTACAACCACTTTAATATGATAAATATTCATATTTAAAACCAGATTGTAGAAAAGGTTATATGCCATTTTAAATGAATGCCCCATATAAAGGAAAATAAGAGAAATACATTCTCCACTTACAATAACCTGCAGGTCGCACAATGACTTTCAATGCCCCTGAACATTTTAGCAAATATGCTCATAGTGAGTTTTGGCCTGCTTAGAATATCTTTGCTATACTATTCTTACTTACCAGGGAGTTGAACCTGAGATGACAGACATTGCAGGATATAAAAGGCCTCCGTCTCGGAGGAGAAGGCCCACCAAAGGTGTGATTAATAACTGCTTTCTGCACTGGGTCCATCTACAAAAAGAGAGAGGGGTATTACAGTAAGTCAGGATTGTCCAGGAGCTACCGTTCATAATTCTGCACCTACTATATGTCCTGCAATATTATCGAGCATAATTTATTATTATTATTATTATTATACAGGATTTATATAGTGCCAACAGTGATTTACAACATTAAGGTAGACAGTACAATTACAATACAATTTAGTACAATAGGAATCAGAGGGCCCTATAATGAATTATCTTAATTTTATAATTTTTATTTACACTGTGACTTACAATGAAAATATTCTTATCAAAATCAACTAAATGCAGTGGCATTATAACATATTCAAGAGTCCAAAATAAAACATTGCTTCAGATACTTCTCTTCTGGAGAGTTAAATCATCAAATGCAAACAGTTGTAATTGTATGAAGTGCAATGGAGCAAATGTCATAAACTTGAAGTGGAGGTGTTACAGACATTTTTTTTATTTATTTTTTAGCTTTGCTTATAGTAAGGAACTCTTCTAACTCCTGTAAGCTTTTACTGCTATGTGGAGATGCTTCCAGAGAGATTTCCCAACACTTAATAAACAGTGTTTTTTGGGTTTAGATATGTTTTAAACTCCTCGAGTAAAAACAGCTTTACCAAGTCAACAAAGAGCTTAAAGAAAAAAAAATGCACATTTTTTTTCAGGTAAAAAAAATTGCATTTATTTATTAGCAGATTGCTCTTGCCAGGCAGGTCTCCTCCAGATCTGTCACTGTATCTGTGTGCCCGTACATCCTGTATGGGCAAGCCGATAAAATCTGACAGGAAGAATTCAAGGTGGATGGAGGAATCACTATTGTGCTATTGTGTTCTGATGGCAGGGAACCATCAGAATATACTGATGATCCCTGTTTCCGGCTATAGCTGGCTGGCTGATCATTTGGGAAAAATCCAACAAGCTGGTTATACAGAAGTTGCTCAGTAGATCGAGTTCTGTACAACCAGCCTGCCCATAAATGGATAAAAATATGACTGATCCCTGGTCACATTGCTATAATCTTTTTATATGGACTATAAACGGAAGGACTTATGAATAAATGGTTGTGGAACGAATCATTTGAATTTCCATTATTTCTTATGTGAAAATGTGCTTTGATATACAAGTGCTTTGGATTACAAGCATGTTTCTGGAACGAATTATGCTCGCAATCCAAGGTTGTTATTTAAATATAATAATAATATGCAGTACATCTCTATAATACATGCACATTTCCCTGTGTTTTATCGCTTTAAACACCCTGCAAGTACAGAAAACACTTGGCACTTTGCCAGATATGCACTTTGCTCCTAATTTCTAGTTGTTGGCTGAGAACATGAAAGGGAAATTTTAGCCTACATGAATCTCCTTTACTATTGATATCTCTGTATAATAACCTTCTGTTTTTCACCAGGACCAGAAGCTGCAATTACAGCTGTATGACTTCCCTCTTATTGAGAACCAGTGTATGTTAATGGATGCACATCAGTCTGCTACACACTCCAAAACAAGAGAAGGACCAATGTTCTGCTATTTATTTCTAGCAGGCTCAGGGAGGGGAAGGGAATTATCTTTTTACTATATAAAGGGTTACTAAGAAAAAAAGAGAAGTGAGGTGAAATCTTCTGAACGGGACATAGGCAGCAAAAGAAATGTTACAGCGGTGTTAACCCTTCCCTATGCTATCCAAAAAACGTAAAAATTACTATTTTGGCTAGAGCTACACTTAAAAAAAATTACCAATTTACAAAAAATTCAATTTTAAAGAGGTTGTAAACCCACTTTTTGGATTCTACCAATAGGTAAGCCTAGAATGAGGCTTACCTATAGGTAGTGGAAATATCTCCTAAACGTGCACCGTTTAGGAGGTATTTCACTTGTAGTCCGCCGAAAATTCCAAAGGCGCATGCGCGGGGAAGAAACGAAACAAAGTGCCGCTTCTTCCCTAGCCTGTGCTGTGAATCGCGGCTCCCGTGCGCATGCGCAGGACTGAAGTCACACGGCTCCGGCGAATCACAAAGCCGGAGTCCGTGGCCCGGAAGGAAGAGGGGCCAGAAGATGAACGCTGCCTACACAGGGGACTTCGCTGGATTCTTTTGCAGGTAAGTGGCACATAATGGGCTAGTATGCGAAGAATACTAGCCCATTATGCTTTTCATTTGCAGGCTTTGCGGCGGGCTAAAGAGGAAGTAAAACCCATAAGGGTTTACTTCCTCTTTAAGAACAAACCTACAGACCCTGTCTTGTTTGTAACCCAGGGACTGCCTGTTTACTGTACACAATGATTCCCTATTAGAATTTCATAATATGCACAACACAGAAACATAATTTCCATTTGATGCTGAATTTCATGCACAATGTCACGTTTTGAATACATATGGGTTGATTTACTAAAAGCATATAGACTGGGCACTTTGCCAAGTGCAGTTGCACTCTGCAAGTCAAGGCCCCGTACACACGACCAGTTTCCTCGGCAGAATTCAGCTTCCGACCAAGTTTCTGGCTGAATTCTGCCGAGGAAACTGGTCGTGTGTACACTTTCGGCCGAGGAAGCCGACGAGGAGCTCGACGAGGAAATAGAGAACATGTTCTCTATTTCCTCGTTGTTCTATGGGAGCTCTCGTCCCGCCGAGCTCCTCGGCGGCTTCAGGGCTGAACTGGCCGGGGAACTCGATGTGTTTGGCACGTCGAGTTCCTCGGCCGTGTGTACGAGGCCTTACAGTTACTCCAGAGCTTACTAAATAAGCAGAAGCTCTGCTGACTTTCATCATCCAATCATGTGCAAGCAAAAATTCAGTCTTTTTCTTTGCACGTAATTAGGTTTTCTTTCCAAAGTGAAGCTTTACCTCATTTACTAAGCTCTGGAGCAACTGCACTTTAAAGCGGGGGTACACCCAAAAAAAATTTTTTTTAACATTACATTCAGCCGAGTTGTCAGAATGACAATCGTCTGTTTTTTTTATTTTATCCCCATACATACTGTATTTTCACCGCAGCTTCCGGGTATGTCTTCTGCGGGACTGGGCGTTCCTAATTGATTGACAGGCTTCTGACCGGCGCATACAGCGCGTCACGAGTTGCCGAAAGAAGTCGAACGTCGGTGCGCAGGCGCCGTATAGAGCCGACTCGCAGTCCGGCTTCTTTCGGCAACTCGTGACGCGCTGTATGCGACGGTTGGAAGCCTGTCAATCAATTAGGAACGCCCAGTCCCGCAGAAGACATACCCGGAAGCGCGGTGAAAATACGGTATGTACGGGGATAAAATAAAAAAAAACAGCTGATTGTTATTCTGACAACTCGGCTGAATGTAATGTTAAATTTTTTTTTGGGGGTGGACCCCCGCTTTAAGTGTCCTGTTCCCAAAGGAGAAGTACAGGCAAAGCTTGTCATGTGGATCACAGGATGCAGTTCCTTGTGCACTCCTGTGACCCGTATTCAGCAGACATCAGGCTGAAGCACGCTGTCGGCTGATGTCACAGAGCGGTCCAAGCTGGGGAAAGTTTGCGACAATATGGTCGGGATCCACTCACATGCCTGGACTAGAGCCGACAGCTCCTGCCCCCTCCACAGCCCAGTGCTCCAGTGGCTAGAGCAGAGAGCTGGTGACTGATAGCCACCAGCTCTCTGCTCAGGGAGCTCTGAGAACTGATCGATCAGTGGTGTTTGATCACAGTGTTGGAGCCGGCGGGGGACAGTTGCAGCATTGGACCGATGCTGCATCCACCTAGGTAAGTATGGTTGTTAAAAAAAAAAAATTCCTATACTTTTTTTTAATGCCTGTAATGATAGCAGTCAGTAAATATATGTTCCTTGATTATTATTTTTTTATCTCATCTGACCATAACACCTTTTTCCAAGTGGCCTTAGAATCTTAAAGGTGCGATTTGGCAAAGCTCAGTAATGACTGCATGTGGCCTTTCTTAAAGAGTGTTTTTTTTTCCTTATAACCCTCCCACACAAGCCACATTTGTGGAGAATTTGTGATATTGTTGTCACATGCACACAATAACCACTCTTTGTCATAAATTCCTGCAAATGCTTCAGAGTTGCTTCAGGCCTCTTAGTAGCCTCTCTGACCAGTTTCCTCCTGACTCTTTCACCCACTTTGGAGCGATGTCCTGATCCAGGGAGGGTCTGTGTTGTACCAAATACCTTCCACTTCTTAATAATAGACTTCACTGAGCTTCTAGGCATTGATAAAGCCTTTGACATTTTTTTGTATCCATCTGCTGACTTTTGCCCGTCCACAACTTTATACTGGAGATCTTCCGACAGTGCTTTGCCACCCATAGTTGATTTTTTGCTTCAGTTGCACTACCAGGGACTGAAATGCTCCAGGAAAGCTCTTTTCATGCTGAGCTAATCAAAATGAACACAGCGGAAAGACAAATTGCTTTGCGTGCCATTGAGAAGGTGATTAGCTACACCCGATTAAGTTTTTTTAGGAGGGGGGGTGATCCTTTTTCCAACTCTTTTTTTAATTTATTCTTCTGACATGTTGGTGTTATATCTTTCACTTGGATGTTATAAGTTGCACTGGATAAAAATAAAACTGTGTCTGTCTTTTTTTTATATTAAAAAGGAAGTATGGGAATCAACAAAATAAAAAACTCATACTCACACCTAAGTGGCAGCAGCATGGATCCGAGCTGCAGCTGTCCCCCACCAGCTTAATAAAGCTGGCCTAAAGAAGATCTATGGCGTGCAGCTGCCCAGATTTATTTTCTTCTGTTGACTGACAGGAGTGCCCAGGAGTCACAGATGTTTGCATACAGCCAGCCTGTACAAATCAATGACAGGCTGACAAAGGCCACATCTGTTCTCACATCTCAGCAGTTACATGCATACAGGGGCAGGTGGATGGTCCTGAACAGAACCTGTGTGCATCCATGGCTGCCCATCTGCCCATGTATGCATGTAATTTCTTGGCTGTACATACAGCCACATCATCTGTCAGCCTGTCATTGATCCACATGGGCTGCTGGCCACAGCTGTGTCTTCTGGGCGCAGAAATAGTCTGAATTCTATCAGTGTTTGGTCCTCTCCTACTGTTCGAGCGAGTCCTTATTGGTACTTTCTGCACACAGCTCCGTCTGTCATAAGCCAGGCTTTGCAGTTGAGCAGAACTTGAAATTCCAGACAGCACATTAATCATCACACATTGTCATGCAGCTCACTCCTCTGAACGGAGTTTGGGGCCTTGATAACACCTCTTGCCCCCCCCCCCCCCCAGCTTAGTGCCTTGAAGACAGATGCACCTGTCTCTTTGGCTAAATAGTTTTGCAAAGAAAAACGATCGGCCTTAAAGTGCAAACCTCTTCCCTGACAGTCACAGAGGAGATAAGATAATCTTGCTAAGCCTCAGGCCAGAAGCAAGGACAATGCTGGCATTACAGATTTGGAAAAGTCATCCAACAAAGACTCGATTCTCTGTCTATGTTTTTAAAGCTTAATGGAAGAGTCTATCTTCAGAAATTATTTCTGTCCAAAGGGGTTAAAGATATACGCACTTTTGTGACTTCCATAACAAAGATTAACACTCCCACCTCTGGTGCAATGATTTGTCTCTACCATGGGGCACACATTATATAGAAGCTGTAATAAGTTTAGTTAATGGTAACCTGGACTCGCCAACATCTTCATCTATATAAAGGAGGTCCTTATAGACTCAACAGTACCTCAATACGAGCTAGACTCTTGTGCTTATATGCAAGTGATAGAGAACATAACCATTTTGTACTACAGGAATGTTTATTAATCAACTTATTACTCTACATTTTGAGAGTCAGCTGTGTTTTAAAGCAGTGGAAACTACTAACAAAGTTAAAAATCAAGGCTGGAGCATCACTCTTCAATTTATTGCATTCATTTGTAGACAGGATATTATTAAAGTAGGTGTATATCAAATACATCTTGTATTAAAAGTGTCTGTAAAGGTAAAATGCTTTAAGTACAGCTTCCCTCAAAGCCCCCCCCCCCCCAAATACTCATTCTGATCCATGTCTGCATCAGCTATTCTCCCCATTGGCTCCTCCTGCTGCTGTAAGTCAAAACCTTTGGGTAGAGATCAGAGGGTGGGGGATAAGCCAGGCTACCTGTCTGAGTAGACTTAAAGCTCAGCCCAGCACGAGTGACCCCATTGGAAGGGGCTTCCTATGGTGGACACTTGGCACAGGAGGGGGAGAGCCAGGCAACACTGGTAGGGGGCCCCAAGAAGAGGAGCATCTGGGCTGCTCTGTGCAAAACCATTACCATAACATGTTTGTTATTTTATTGAAAAAAAAGCAAAAGCTTTACACTCACATGTTATTACAATTTCATTTTTTTTAATCTGCATCTTTCATCATAATAATACCTGATCACCATGTTCACCATGTTATTATGGTCCTTGTTCAAACTTACCAACCAGCCAGCGACCAACCGAATTGACCCGTCTAACAATATGCGTTGAGAATAGGGGTTTAGTCTGCACACATTTGCATATACATGCTTAAGCTACAGGCCAGGCCCCATCATGGTACCCATTTTCTGTAGTCCCAAACTCTGACTTCTGAGTCTCTACAATGAGAGCATGTGCATTTTAAAGGATAGGTGAGAAAAAGGTGGACCTGGAAGTAACCCAATCCTCCTTTAAGGTACAGGGACACAATGAACACCCAGCACATAGCACTATGGCAGCAAAGGTGTCAGTCTGTTGCCTGACCAATGTAATCAAAATACAAACAAGTGGCCACTGCCCCCACCTATAACTGGTCTATTGCAGCAAGGGGCACTGGGAGTGCGACATATGTCAAACGAATACAAAGAGATTTCCAAGCTCAAACTTACCAACCAGCCAGCAACAAATGGAATTGACCAGTCTAACAACATGGGTTAAGTCCAGAGCTCCTGTTATATCCTCTGTGTGGAGCCAGCCTTAAAGTGCCAGTACATGTGGAACCCTTCAGGTATAACAGCTCCTTGTTGCTGTAGACCAGTTATAGGTGCGGACAGTGGCCACTTGTTTGTAGTTGGAGGTCTGACCTTGCCTTTTTACATGATTCCATAATAGTTTAATAGGTTACTTTCTGTGTTCAATTATATTTCCCGAATTCTAGACTTTTGTTAATTCTGGACTGTGAAACAGGATAAAGGCTTGCTTGTCTCTCCTATAGACAATGCCTTATAAGTCAAATAAATGCTAAGCAGAAAAAACATCTTGTATTTTTTGACTGGCCTAAGTAAATAACATGCTAATGAATTTTTAGACATCAAAAAAGGATGCAGAGCTATATAATATACAGATAGATTCGGGATTGACTTACTGCATTAAAGTTAGGGAAGAGGCTAAGCGGAGAGACTCCATTGATCCTGAATGTAAGAAGATGCTTAATGTCCAAGTGTGTCTGTATTGGTCTGTTGGGAATCCCTAGAGAAGCCAGCAATTGTCCACCATGAGTAGGAGCACCTGCAAGAGAAGAAACATAGGTCACTTCCACACAGAATAAAAACATCCCCTCTAATTACTTTAACTAAGCAGGTCTGGGTCTCGGCTTGTTTAGTACTGTGGTATGGAATAACAGTAATTGATTATACTGCTCTATGCTATGCAAAAAATCTGATATTGT
Organism: Rana temporaria; assembly: GCF_905171775.1. Lineage (NCBI taxonomy): Eukaryota > Metazoa > Chordata > Amphibia > Anura > Ranidae > Rana > Rana temporaria. The sequence goes on along the minus strand of NC_053500.1, from coordinate 74,355,759 downwards.
CTAGAAGTCATTAGCTATACTGATTACTTTAGTTACAGACTGCAGTATATCAGACATGTTTCCTGCATACAAATAAAACTGCCACAAGAAACATTGCTTAACCAATGAGAATGATATTTCTATTTCAGGTTAAATCAACATTATCTAGTTTTTCACAAATGTCATATTACGGTATATGTTAAATATTCCATTAAAATGTAAAGAAATATGAGGGCATATGTGCACATTTTTTTCAGATAAAATATAAAAAGTACTGCACAGTATACTGTATGCCTTTCTTTGACAAATAGATGTCTGTAGAATCAAAAAGCTTTAAAAAAACTTTTTTATTAATCCAATTTCTAACATACGATACATATACAGACTAATTTGATAGGACAGTCCAAAGAGCAAAATGTACAGTACTGTATATGCAAAATACAATAAACTACATCAATCAACCAGACATCAGCTTATTGTAGCCAGACTAGTAAAAGACAAAACTGGACTTGGGTTTTGGGTTCCTGCACTTTCCACATCACACACTTTACATGTTCTAAAGATTTATATCTACGATAGATATTAAATCACATTTAATAATTCATTATATTCATGGATTAATACAGAATTTCAAAACCACATCTTAGTCTCAGAGGAGGAGCAACCATATATGCATAGAGGTAAATGAAGCGGTGAATTAAATCATTTAATAAACTTGCAATCAAGCTCATTTAGTAATTGCAAGAACCATAATGGTGCAATAAACTGAAAATTATTTGCTAACTGATCTAACTGTAGTAAAAATAAATCAGTTTGTTACTAATTACTGCAATTTGCACCATTCTATTGCTGCCTTTCTTGCTTTTACCTTTTAGGCTGTGAAGTTTTTCACAAACATTTCTTAGACAGGTGAACAAATGCACATAATATATATACCAGTATATATTTATATTTATACTTAACATGGAATAAAACCCATTGATTTAACTGTTTCCAAAAACAGTTACAGTTAGGGTTGCCACCTCATCCCTTTAAAAAGGAACACATCTGAATTACACAGATTCTGAGGCTAATTTAATGCAGATAAGGCACCAAGTGAGTTTAATTACCACCTTAATCAGCCACAGAACCTGCGTAATTCAGATGTGTTCCTTTTTAAATGGATGAGGTGGCAACCCTAGTTACAGTCAAGGCATGCTGTGAATGTTAACTTTTTGCTTGTGCTTTCAACTGAACTGTCAAGCCATCAAGTGGCTGGTGTCGTAACTGATCACATGTGCAACACGATGGCAACTGCAGATCAAACAAAGGCTAGGGTGGCAGCTTCCGTGGTTGTAAAGCAGTGGTCATCAACCCTGTCCTCAGGGCCCACTAACAGGCCAGATTTGCAAGATAACTGAAATACATCACAGGTGATATCATTTGCTGCTCAGTTATTGCAGTATTCTAGTCTGCATCTCCCCAAGGTAATACATAAAACCTGGCCTGTTAGTGGGCCCTAAGGACAGGGTTGATGACCACTGTTGTAAAGGATAGAAGGGTTTGGTTCTGCTTTAAGTCATCCTAAAAGTTATATAAAAGGTCCAGGTGTACAACAATAGGTCGAATCACCTACTGTTTTTCAGAGACATCTTGTTACTGGAGTCCACAGCTTTCTAAAACAAAAGGAAGAACCATGTTCCAAAATGCCAGATTTCCAGGAACACTTAGGGGAATGTTAATAAATGAGCTACATCAGGCAAACTAAGAATGGGCAACCCACATCAAAAACGAGTAGGTAGTCCTACAAATATCAGGTAGTCTTACACATACAGCGATCTCTATTTTGGCTGGCATTAGAGTTACATAATAGGGATAGTGTTTCATTTTTCAACATATTTTTCCTTCCCCATCACCAATCTATCCTATTCTGGGTAATGCTTGGTAACAAGCATGGATGATTTAGGCTTCCAAACATTAACATACGGACCCACAGACAATCACTTGCTTCATTTCTTTTTACTGACTGCCTGTATGAGTAATATTATCCTCCGGCTGTCATTATTCCTCCCCTCTGACACCATTCAGTATCCCTTCTTGTCTGGATACCTCTCTTTTGTTTAAATATTTTGTGTAACATGACATAAAGATTAGATATCGAGATGTAGAGGAAATTGGTTCTTTCCCATCATAAAAATACAGGCTGCAGCAGTCTGACAGAGATAAAGTGACCTCTTTCTGGCAAAATGGTCCTATTGAAATCCTTATCAGCGTCCCCAAACTGCTTCTAACTACAGGCATAGAAACTGCAGCAGGCCTCTCAAGCGTGGCTTCGCGCAAATTAATTCAAAATCCCCCAGAGGGGAAATCTGGGAAATGTTTATAGAACGAAAGACTAAATTAAATCTATATTTATAGAAAGAAAAAAAAAATCAGAGACAGCAAAATCAAACGGCAAATGAAAAAGATTAACAGCGCAAGAGTCCCTTAGGGGTCTCAAGTCTTAAGGGCAGCCTTATGAAGACTTGCAGGACTGCGGATTTTGGCCACAGTCTATCTTATGTCTTGGATTTATAGTTACATCGGCCATAGAATGGGTGCTTCTCATCTGGATCAACCTATAAAAATACAGGGATTCAGCTAGAGGAAAATACAAAACACATGGCAAAAATACATATACACATATATTTTAAAATGCCCTGATTAGTAATTATTTTGCCTCAAATGTTCCTTACCAGTATTTACGTGACAGAATGCTGGATTGATATGCCTTTGTTCCTTGAAAGGATGTCACAGGGTTGTCACATTCTTCCCTTCCTGTTCTATATCATCCATGATCCTCTCTAGTTACAACATGGGGCATATTCCATTTAATAAAAGCGAATTTGCCAAGCCACAGTATTATAGCTCTGCTCTTTATTAAGGAGAGCCAAGATTATTTTCCCATTCTCATAGTATGTAACTGCAGTTGGAACATCATTGTGGACAGAAGCTGGTTGTTTGGTACCGATGGGGTTGATTTACTAAACAGACTCTTCACTTTGCAAGGGAATTTTCACTTAGTAAATGAGGTGAAGCTCTGCTGAGTCATGTACAAGCAAAAATATAGATTTTCTTTCCTTCACTGTGATTGGGTATCCAACCGCATTTATTATGCTAAGGGGAAATTATTTTGCACAGTGAACAGCTTATTTGCCTTAATTAAATTTACCCCAATATCTCTAGCAACCAGCAAATTTTACGGGACTCTGGGACTGAAGTGGTTAAAAATCATGTGAAGCGAGGGCTCACACCATCTCCTTTTCTTGCTTTCAATGCTCCCGCTTTGCCCTGAGCAGGATCTTTGGGATAAATCTGTTTGGCTGCTACAGTGACTGTGAGGCCTCGTACACACGAACGAGGAACTCGTCGGAAAAGACACATCGTTTTCCTCGACAAGTTCCTTGTTAGGCTTGTCGAGGAACTCGACAAGCTTGCTTTGCATACACACGGTCAAGACAAAATCTCCTCGTTCTCAAACGCAGTGACGTACAACACATACAATGGCAGGGGAAGTTTGATTCCACTAGCACAACCCTTGGGGCTGCTTTTGCTGATTTCATGTTACTGCGTGTTAAGTAAAAGTTTGGTAAGAGACGATTTGCACTGTTCAGTCTGTTACAGCGTGAAAAATGTGTTATCTCCATTACAAACGCTACTTTTACCGAAGGTGCGCTCCCGTCTCATACTTTATTCTGAGCATGCATAGGTTTCTTAGCATACACACGCTCATGTTTCTCGTCAAAAACCAGCCCGACGAGGAACACGACGAGGAAATTGAGACACCCGTCGAGGAAAAAGAGAACTTGTTCCCCTTTTTCCTCGTCGAGTTCCTCGACAGTTTCCTTGATGAAAAACGGAAACACAACCGTTTTCCTCGGCAAAAAAGCTCTCCCACCAAGTTTCTTGATGGATTCTATCGAGGAAAAACGGTCGTGTGTACGAGGCCTAACTCCCAAGACTTGCAATTCTGTTTTCACTGTTTATCCCTGTTGTTGAATTTCAACCTTGATGGGTTTTGCTGTTGTACACCTTGCAGTTCCTGTGCTTGGTCTTAATGTGTTCTCTCTCTGCGCTCCAAGTTTGTCAGACAGCACTTTACCGGCCTGGTAAATATTATGAAGTACCTCTTTGTACTATTTTTATCAGTCATAGTAGGCTAAAGATGGTCATACATTATACAATTTTCTTATTCAATTACCTTTAGATTTACCTTCAACTATGTAGTGCAAGGGCCTGCCTGATTGCATACAAATTGAAAGTGTTTAGGTTTGACCTCATATTATATGGTCTTAGTAGATCCAAAGTAAAATTGTATAATGTATGGCCATTCTAAGAAGACTTACCAGACTTTTATAGAGCAGCGGTGCTCAAACCAAGAGGTCCACTTTTCAAGTTGTAGATGAGGCCTGGTTTTCATGTGTGACAAAACTGTAAGAACCGGTTCACAGAGGGGCAGCACCACTTGCCGAGCGACTCGGCAAGGCGATCTGCACAAGACTTCAGAGGCGACTTGCAAAATTACTTCTGTATTGAAGTCAATGCAAGTCGTAATGAAATCATCCCAAAGTCATACAGGAACCATTTTCTAGGTCGGAGCAACTTGAGTCGCTCCTATTAGAACGGTTTCATAGTACAGAACGGAGCGCGACTTGTCAGGTGGCTAAGTCTCCTGACGAGTCGCCCCTGTGTGAACCGGCTCTCAAGTGAAAATGTTTTGCAACTGATGTTCTACAGCATTCTTCAAGAACTTGCTTGATAGGAGGTCAGCTAAGGCTAAGAAAATATTTTTTTCTAACACTGAACTCTTTCTCAAATATCTTCACATCATATAACTCAAACAAATAAACCTAGTCAATATAAATACAGTATGTACAGTGTACTGTAGTCATATTTTTCAATACATAAATTTAGTTTATACCACCAGTGTTTACCTACATTTACCTTCCAATTTGTGTCAACCAACTGAATCTTTATCAGAAATACGCATAAGCTTTCACTAGTAAGCAAGACTTATGTGGGCAAATGTTACTATTAAAGTGGATGTAAACCCACTCTCATCATTTCTAAATTACTTCCATAGTACCGATCTATAAGGATATACATGCCACTTGCATGTATCCTTACCTGTCAAATATCTCCCCTTTAGCTGTTTGGAGCCCTGCAATATTCCAGATTCTGTGGGTAGGTCTGCTGTCCGGAGCTTGTGGGTGAAGTCCTGATGTCAGACTCCCCGCCCACCTCTGCACTCCCCTTGGCCAGGCATCGACATTTCTTACTCTGAACTTCTGCTGGTCTTGTGGATTATGCCCCATGATCACTAACATCCAGTTAAAATCCAGGAATGTCACAACATGACTTCAGCATGCCAAATCATGCAGAGGTGTGGAGCAGCCAATCCTGGGAGAGCTGGAAAAGAAGGGAGGGGGATGTGAAGTACACAGAATGTCTCTCTCACACTTGTGCATGAGATAAGGAAATCACCTGTCACTCATAGCAAGGGGGAAGAACTGAAGCCTCGTACACACGACCGAGGAACTCGACGGGCGAAACACATAGTTTTCCTCGTCGAGTTCCTTTTTAGGCTGTCGAGGAACTCGACAAGGCAAGTTTCTCTATTCCCGTTGAGGAAATAGAGAACTTGCTCTCTTTTTGGCTCGTCGAGTTTCTCGACAGTTTCCTCAACGAAAATGTACACACGACCGGTTTCCTCGGCAAAAAAATATCTCCCAGCAAGTTTCTTGCTGGTTTTTGCCGAGAAACTCGGTCGTGTGTACGAGGCCTGACACCTATTTCTCTGTGTGTCTGTTTTTATATTACTAAAGAAAGATAAGAGGATTGCTCAGAGCTGGATTAACTCTTCATGGCAAGACTTGGCATAGATGAAATTACATCCTCTGCTGTAAAAGTTATGAGTCTTAATTTAAAAATTAGGGTGCAATCTTTTCTCCCCAAATGTCTGTAAATGATAAGACTTGCCCACAGTAAGCTTTTTCCTCAGTAGTGAATGCATATGCATAGTTTTTGTCAAAGACTCAATTGGGCTTTTTAGTGGTAAATCTGAGGCTAAAATACATCTTTAGGAAGCAGTGGGTAATCAGTTTGCACCTCATTTGCTGTCCGATGTCCATAAATTACCAAGTAATTTTGCTGCCCACAAAGTCAATAGAGCTAGTTCCAAATATTAAACATTTAGATTTCAGTAAGAACTTCAATATAAAATCCAGATCTACATTTATCATATTTAAAATATAGGAAAAGTTACAAGTCACCGCACCGTTCTGTTTCAACAGAAAATCGAGACTTAATTAATTATATATACTCATGCCTGCTCACATTTAACAGGGAAGTTTATACGTTTAGAATGTGGAGGGTGAATGACTGGTGTACAGATGAACTAAACTGGTAAATGTGCCTAGATGTGCCTTCTTTTTTAAAGGGCAACTCCACTTTTGTGGGGGAAAAAATAGCAAATAAAAAAAGAATAATACAGCGTGTAAAATAAGACATACAGTATTATAATTGTATTATAATTGAATGTATTAAAAATTACCTTTCCTTTTAAATCTGCAGCCACTGTAATTTTCTATAAATGCAATTCAATATGGCTACATGGAGTTGTTCTGTACACAGAATATGTACTGACCACTCCCCAGAAAAATAATTTCCTGCTTGTGTGATTGGCTCACCAATTTTCCCAGAAGTCTGCACTAAGATACAAGATTTCAGGCATCCTCTACAACAAAAATGTCATTTTTGGTGAGATATTTCCAAAAGGGACACGTCTAAAGGGATGCAGACCCAGCAGATTTCCTCATTAGTGCTCTGCAGCTGCCACAGCTGACAGATAATTATGAAACCAATTATGAAAGGCACAGACAAACACACAGGGATTTTTTCTGAATAACAAAAGGTAGGAATCTGCAACAAATGTTGTTATAATCCTTGAGGGGGAATGTTTTTTCTCAACAAAAGTGGAGTTACACTTTAAATATGTCTCATAGAGTAGATTCTAGTGGGCTCAATTAGTAATTGATTTTCTATATCTGTTGAGAGTTTTGTGATGAGGTCTACACACAGGGCTTTTTAGGCATGGCTAATACACAGCTATCTTATGAACTCTCATTTAAAGTGTATGTATAACACAAACTCTTTTTGTTTCCCTAGGTATGATGGTGGAGACCAGATAGAAGATACCACCACTGCACCACATCCCAATTACAGTGACAACAATAGGGTAGGAGTCAAGGGGACTTTTAAGGTCCTCAACGGGACCTGGATATACAAATGGAACAAAACACCACCCCACTTTGTTGGAGGGGATTCAGGGAGGTAAGGACCTTTTTTCTTATTTGGCAGTCCAAGAATGAAAGTGCATTGGGAAAAGTACTAGGCCTCGTACACACGACCGTTTTCCTAGACAGAATCCATCAAGAAACGTGGTGGCAGAGCTTTTTTGCAGAGGAAAACGGCCGTGTGTATGTTTTTCATCGAGGAAACTGTCAAGGAACTCGACGAGAAAAAAAGAGAACAAGTTCTCTTTTTCCTCGACGGGAGTCTCAATTTCCTCGTCATGTTCCTCGTCGGGCTGGTTTTTGACGAGAAACACATTCGTGTGTATGCTAAGAAACCCGCGCATGCTCAGAATAAAGTATGAGACGGGAGCGCACCTTCTGTAAAAGTATCGTTTGTAATGGAGATAGCACATTTGTCACGCTGTAACAGTCTGAAAAGTGCAAATTGTCTCTTACCAAACTTTTACTTAACACGCAGTAACATGAGATTAGCAAAAGCAGCCCCAAGGGTTGTGCCAGTGGAATCGAACTTCCCCTGCCATTGTATGTGTTGTACGTCACAGTGTTTGAGAACGAGGAGATTTGGTCTTGACAGTGTGTACGCAAAGAAAGCTTGTCAAATTTCTCCACAAGCCTCACAAGGAACTCGTCGGGGAAAACGATGTTTCATTTACGACGAGTTCCTCGGTCGTGTGTACGAGGCCCTACAGATATTTAGAACAACCTTGGTCTCCCTTTTATTCAATCCCTGGATTATTCTGTTTCAGAACATGTGATCAATTATTTGGCCTTGTTCACACTGTGTGTGGGACATGCACCTGCACTGTTGTCAAATTGAGATCAACGGGTGTGTTCATGTAGCTGCTGTGTCCCTAAAGACATGAACACATGTGCATCCCATGCAGGAGAAGATGGTCCTTCGCATAGGGGAACACAGAGATATGTCTGTGTGAACGAGGCCTAAACAAGCTATGTTACTCCATCTGTTACATGGAACTAAAATGTTGCATTATATTGTAAATATAACAGACCCACAAAAATACTGAGCCTGCTGCTGATGTCCAGATAATGCAATTTACTGTGATGGTGTGGAAACAGTGCTGCTGAAGTAAAAGCAGATTAGCCACTCCCAAGTAGGCCATGCCTGCTTGTACTACAATGGGATGAAACATGCTGCAAGGTGTATGGCTCTCAGCATTGTCACAATCCTGAAACACGCCATTCAGCACCTGGCCATACTTAGTCCTGCCCAGTGCTTTCTGGATTGACAGCACTGACTTTCCTACTGACCCTACTGACCCTCCGCTCCAACGTCGGAGCCTGCCATGTTCAAAGACTTGCAGCCTTTTCTTAATGTCTTCCATGTTGGCTGTGTTTGTGATTAATTGTTTTGATTGCTAATAATGTACTACAGGGTGGGCCATTTATATGGATCAACCCGGGTGGGCCATTTATATGGATACACCTTAATAAAATGGGAATGGTTGGTGATATTAACTTCCTGTTTGTGGCACATTAGTATATGTAAGGGGGGAACTTTTCAAGATGGGTGGTGACCATGGCGGCCATTTTGAAGTCAGCCATTTTGAATCCAACTTTTGTTTTTGGTGTATCCATATAAATGGCCCACCCTGTACATTACTTTTTGCTGCATTAGAGAACTGTGGTTGTACTTTCTGTATGCCTGTTTACTTGTCCCTTATTATAAAAACCGTTTAATCCAATTTATATCAGCCTAATAGATGCATCCAAACAAAAGGTGCTCAAAGACTTACAGCTCCCTGTTTTTAGAAAACAGCCAAAACCTGAGCAGAAAAGGACCCCTGCCCTTTGTGTAGAAGCAATGGTCTCTCTGCACGTGTCTGACATTCGGTCAGCATTGAACATGAGTGTTAGCTGACTACATTGCTCTGACTTTGTATCAGCAAAGGGCATGTTGGACTCACTGAGAGCAAAGATCCTTGTCTGCAGAATGCTGCCAGGGGACAGGCGCTTCTACTTTCTAAAGAAAATGGACTTTAAAAAACTTAAGAGCACCTCTCATTTTGGGGCACCTCAAATATTTGTATTTGATTTAAACTAAAAGTTCAATTGGGTTTCAATAAAATCTTGAAAAAATAACAAAAAAGTACAAAAGGCATATGTCATTATATTCTGTAGGTAGAATGAAAAGCCCTGCCATTAAATTAGATGCCAAATCATTTAGTTGTTTTCTGATGCTAAATATACAGTCTGGCTTATTTTCTTAAGAATTAGGACACCGGCATTTGTACCTCCAACAGCTCCAGGGCTGAAAAGTCTAATCCATGATTTATGCTGTTTTCTCCATGAGAAATAAGGTAATTTTATCCGCTTTGACAGAAATGGATTCTTGAAGGAAAAGTGATGTTGAAAGTCAGTGTGATCTGTTGGCGCCTTTTTTCTTTTAACCACTTCAATACCGGGCTTTAAAACCCACCTCCTTCCCGGGCCTATTCTGGCACTTCTTTCCTACATGTACAAATCATCATTCTTTTGCTAGAAAATTACTCAGAACCCCCAAACATTATATATGTTTTTTTAGCAGACACCCTAGGGAATAAAATGGCGGTCATTGCAACTTTTTATCTTGCACCGTATTTGCGCAATAATTTTTCAAACGGCTTTTTTTTGTAAAAAAAATGGTTTCATAAATTAAAAAATAACAAAACAGTAACGTTAGCCCAATTTTTTGGTAAAATATGAAAGATGATGTTACGCCGAGTAACTAGATACCTAACATGTCACGCTTTAAAATTGCGTACACTCATGGAATGGCGTCAAACTTCGTTACTTAAAAATCTCCATAGGCTACACTTTAAAATTTTTACAAGTTGCCAGTTTAGAGTTACAGAGGAGGTCTAGTGCTAGAATTGTTGCACACGCTCTAACGCACGCGGCGACACCTCACATGTGTGGTTTGAACGACGTTTACATACGTGGGCGGGACTTACGCGTGCGTACGCTTCTGAGCGCGAGCTACCGGGGACAGGGGCATTTTAATTTTTTTATTATTATTTTTTATTTTTTATTTTACATATTTCTTTATTTTTTACACTTTTTTTTACACTTTTTTTTTTTTTAATCGCTTTTATTCCTATTACAAGGAATGTAAACATCCCTTGTAATAGGAATGTGTGTGACAGGTCCTCTTTAAGGAGAGATGCGGGGTCAATAAGACCCCACATCTCTCCTCCAGGCTGGAAAGAATGAGATCGTGAAAAAAAATTCACAGATCTCATTCAAACTAGCCGCAATTGCGGTTTGTTTACTTACGGGGACCCGGGCGTGACGTCATCACATCGCGCCCGGGCCTCCGACGGTCATAGAGATGACTGGTGACCATCTGGTCACCAGTCTTCTCTATCGCAAACATCCGGCGGACGGCGATCATCTCTCCGGGCCCCCGGTGGGACGGGAGAGCCCGGAGAAGCACCGGATGGCGGCGGGAGGGGGGGATGTCCCCTCCCGCCGCCTGTAAGAACGATCTAGCGGCGGAACCGCCACTATGATCTTTCTTACGGTGCGCAGGATCGCCGCCGCTAAAAAATGATATCTCAATGATGCCTCCGGGTGCAGGCATCATTGAGATATCCCCCCCGCAAAGCCCATCACGTCATATGACGTCCACCCAGGATAACAGGTCCCCGTTTTGGACGTCATATGACGGCGTGCGGGTGTCAAGTGGTTAAAGGTTACATTGCCAAACACAGCTATCCATATGAGGCCCTAAATCAGTTTCATCACTAGCGATAATTGTACACTATAGGTATTAAAAATAGGCTGTAAACAAGCCATACCTGCTGACACTTCATCGAAGTACCGGTATGTTTTTTTTACCAACTTGGTCCAATGTAACTATGTATTGTATATACCATACCTGTGGGATCTGTCTATAACAGTGATGGCGAACCTTGGCACCCCAGATGTTTTGGAACCACATTTCTCATGATGCTCGTGACCTCTGCAGTGTGGTTGAGCATCATGGGAAATGTAGTTCAAAAACATCTGGGGTGCCAAGGTTCGCCATCACTTGTCTAGAAGCTGGAAATTACTGTAGTAAAAACACCACTACCCAGGTCAGCTGAGTGGCTATCCTGCTGCATTGTGAACACAAGAGATTGGCTATGGTGCCCATGCCGAGTGGCTGACTTTCTGTACTCACAAGCAGCAAGACAGCTGCTCAGGCCAGGACACAGAAGCTAGTGAAGATTAGAGTAGTGGTGTCTACTACAGTGATTTCCAGCTTCAAGAGGGATCCCACAGGTAACATGGACACATGGAATAAAACTATATATAAAAGTTATAATGACTTTATGCAATAACAATGGGAGAAGTTTACTGGAAATCACTTTTTAGCAGATTAGATTAAGACCAATGAAAGGATGTTGTTGTTTGGTTCACCTACGTTACTAGATTGTGTATCGCTCACCCCCGAAGGAGCCGTTGGTTGATTTTGGGATCGGCCTGCTAAGTTACCCTGGCGGTGTCTAGGGGTGCAGTTGTGAGAACAGCGGTAGTGAGCAAATGTCCAGACATCCAAGAAAGAGTTTTCAATGCTTTATTGTCCAGGCCAACCACGGCCAACATCAACATAAATTGGGAAGGTCAAGGTTGATGAAGGAAAAAAAGAGAACCTCGCGGTATCAGGCCTGGATATTGGATGGAGCAGTCAGTACTGCTCTGTTTAGTACCAATTTCTATACCTCGTCGCCACTCTGCTTGGAGTGGGTAAAGTGCCCCCGGACAGACCCCTATAATAGGCCTGGCAGCCGAAGCGTCACTCTGAACTAGCTGGGAGGAACAGGTCTCTTCTACAAACCTGGCTCTAGGGCCTCTGCCACAGGCCAATTTCAATAAAGGAGATAGGTGAATAAAGAAAGCAAATCCTCCCAGTAGACTTTTCCTATATAGGCCCCAGAATGACAGCAATCATACCTGTCAGTGGTCCGGACACCCCATCCCCAGACAGGGATTTTCTCAACAGGTCCAGGAACCCAGTGAAGCACTGGGGTCCCCTTTTTCCTCAGGATGAGGCTCGATGCAGTTTTCAGCTTTGGCCAGGTGGGCCGGGCCGGCGGGGTCCATGGATGCTCGTACCCTGAAGGTGGGTACCGCACTTGGAACGAGGACCCCGCAAAGATTTCTTAACACATGACCCCTGTCACAGATATACTCTCCCCCAGCATGCCCCGCGAGGGAAAAACTCCTCCAATTGGCTGCTGGGGAAAACTCGCTCTGCCAGAACCCCTCTGGCGCCAACTGCCGGCCAGGGGTGGTATTGCACCCCTGGACCACAGACTGACCCAGTGGACATTTCTGGGATGACAGAAGTCCCAAATTTAGACAAACACCGAATGGGAGCAAAGTAACTCTCCCATTCCCCACTAACTTTAGCGTAGCGCCCATGCTGAAAGCAAGGGGGCGCTACAATTGTATATACTGTTGCTGGCCTCCTTAGTAAAAGCAAATGTTCTTTGGACAGGGTCTGAAATTAATAGTATAACTGGAAAACAATAGAAGAGTTTTGGGATTATGGCGTTGCCAATAACGATATTTATCAAAATGTAAAAAATACAGACTTTTATTGATACATAGTTATAACATGATCATTTTAGAAAGAACAAGGTCAGGGGACTTGAAGACCACTAATGTTTTAAGGACAGAGCAATCACCAAATGGACTCCCACCTGTCCACCAGCAATGAAAAACTGGAGAGAGGACAACGCATGACTACAAAAGACATATATGGACCGGGATAATAGAAAAACAATAGGTTAAACCGAGAGCACCTGGACCAGAGACCATTGCTGAAAATCAGTCTGCAGCCGTGGTATAAACGTGTCCAGATAGCCCTCAGGAATCCAGCCTTGGTTGATTTCCAGCCCCAGCTCCAGGGGCATTGGGCAGGTATGGTATACACATACTGTAGTTATAGTTACATTACTCCAAGCTGAACCAATGTAAGTATGTACAGTATAATATAGCCATACCTGGAATTATTCTTTAAAGCAGAGGTTCACACAAAAAGTGAACCTCCACTTTTTGGATCCCTCCCCCCCTCTGGTGTCACATTTGACACCTTTCAGGGGGGAGGGGGGTGCAGATACCTGTCTGAGAAAGGTATTTGTACCACTACCAGCCTGGCACGTCATCCCCCCCGCTGTCTTCTGGGAAACACTGTTCCCAGGAGAGAGCGGGGACCAGTGACGGTGCGCAGCGATTCTCCTGCATGCGCAGTAGGGAATCGGCCAGTGAAGCCGCAAGGCTTCACTTCCTGATTCCCTCACCGAGGATGGCGGCGGAAGCAGCCGAGGACCGAGCGATTGCTCAGCCTCGGCTGCTGACATCGCGGGCACGCTGGACAGGTAAGTGTTCATTTTTTAAAAGTCAGCAGCTGCCATATTTGTCGCTGCTGGCTTTTAAAAAAAAAAATTGGCCGAATCTCCGCTTTAACTAGAAAACTTAGGGCTTAACCCCTATGAAAAAAAGAATACTTGATAATAAGGGATAATAATAAATATATTTTTTAACAAGTTGAGTATGCAGAGCCAAACTTTTTCTTTTTATTAGATAAAGGATAAAACCTCTTTCACACTTTTTTTTTTGCTCCTGTTGTGGAGATTTCTGCTAACATTTATGTGAACCCCAACAAAGAACTCACTTTTGCTCTGTTAAATATACAATTGAAAGCTTTTTTTAATATCTGGTCCATAAGTATGAAAAATATCCATGGAACTTATCAGAAATTCAGAACTGTTTTATCCAGATGAGCCTTATTAGCTCTGCTAGTTCTTACCTTGGACTACAGAAAAATTTGCCTTAAAGTGGTATTGAAGTCACATGTTTAACTAACGGCCTAAATTAATAGATAGATCATTAGCTTCAGCCAATGATGTCACTGGCGAATGTGCAGTACTCTCTGCATTCAGAAATGCAGAGTGCTGTGTTGTGATAGTGACGGCCCTGCCATTCTAACATCTAGCATGAATCTGGAAAGAAGGCAACGTGAAGGTGGAAGTGCTGGGAGCAGTGACAGGGCTCCATTTCAAAGGTAAGTCTATCTTAATGTGCTAGTATGAGGTGACTACCAGCACATCATGGCATAAGGCCGCAGATGGACCATGTACATTTTTTTTTAAGTTTAAAACCACTTTAATGCTGCAGAAATTAGGAGGAATTTAGTAGTTTGGCAAAAGACAACGGGGCAGGGCTGACACTATTACTTGTGATTGTAGTCTAAAAATCCTGCATGTGAGAGCCAACAATAGGAAATCAGGATCCAAGTGCTTTTTGGCAGATCAGATTTTTTTTTCTGTACCTGCAGGGTCTTTATGGTAATAAAACATGGGGAAATGTACATATATTGCAGTGATACACTGCATATGATTTTTTTTACCTTGACATACACTTTAATTTTCAGTCTTACCTATCAGTGCCCATCACTGCCACCTATCAGTGCCCATCACTACCACCTATTAGTGCCAATTCTCAGTGCCCACCAGTGCCACCTATCAATGCCATTCAGCGCCACCTCTCAGTGCCCACCAATGCCACCTCTCAGTAACCACCAATGCCGCCTATCAGTGGCCACCAGTGCCGCCTACCACGGCCCACCAGTGCCACCTTATCAGTGCCCATCAGTGCAGCCCTTCAGTGCCCATTAGTGAATGTCTCCCCTCTGTCTGTTATAAGAACTGAAAAACTGCAGATTCTGTGGGTGGGTCTGTTGGCTGGAGCTCGTGGGTGGAGTCGTGATGTCGGTAGACTCCCGCCCACTTCTACACTCCCCTTGTCAACATGCATTTTCTCCTATGTATTTCTTACACTGAATTCTGCTCACTAACATTCAGTCAAAATCCAGAAAAGTAACCACATGACTTCAGAAAAGGAGTGGGGAGTGGGGGTGGGAATTAAAAAAATAATGCCTGTCTCCAGGCTAGTGCATGAGATATGTAAATAACCTGTCACTCACAGCAAGTGGGCGGAACGGACTACGATTTTTCTCTGTAAGTCTGTTTTATTTCACTGAACAGTAAAAGAGGATTGGTCAGAGCTGGATTAACTCTGTGTGGCAAGACTGGGCACAGATGATAGGAAATCTAATACTGTACATTGTGACATCAAAAAATAAATAAATACATTTTGGCTTTACATCCACAATGGTCGGGTGGCAATGCAGTTTTATGCTGTTTTCTTACAGATGTCTGTGAGTTCCTTATTATTTTAATAAACCTTGCTTTTTGTGGAGATGCTGGACCATGGTTTTGGGGTTTATTTTTCTTTGAGCAATACAAGCATCTCCCGGGATCTTGGTGGTGATATGTTGGATCCAGTAGTGTCTGAGGGAGTCTTGCAGTGGAGAGATAGATCATTTCTGTGACGCTTATGAGGAGTGTATCTGCTGCTTTAAACTTTTCTAATCTGGAGGATAATTTTATGTGGTAAACAGCCATTTCTTGTGGTGGTGGTGGCACACTGCGGTGGGATTGGAGTTGATGGTCCAGAGCACTGGTCGACTCTGGAATTTGAAAATGTCTAATGGTCTTTTTCAGGGCTCTAGTCCTGCGGGAACGCGTGGGAACGGAGTTCCTGCACTTTTTTCACAGCAGGAACGCAGTTCCCTTTGCAGGACTAGAGCAGCCAAGCCACCCGAGCCAATCCTTCACTAAGCGGCGATGCCCAGCTCGAGTCACTGTCGGGGGCAGGCGAACCTTAGTAATCCTTTGTTACTGCCCACTTCCTGTATATGGATTCATCGGGTAGTGTGCGGGTATTCCGTCACTTCCTCGATGCCGCAATGTCTCCTGGGAGCTTTTGTCATTGATCCCAGGAGACATTCCAGAGGTCTGCCACGAGTTATTGCGGGATTTAGAAAGAACTTGCTTAAAAAAACACGCAGTTTAGTAATTGTGCATTTGAGAGTATCATTTTTTTTTTTTTGGGTAGGGGAGTGGATCTTGGGTGGGAGTTCCCACACTTTTTTCCCCAGGACTTGACCCCTGGTCTTTTTGCACAGAATTCACAAACAAATGTCATTTGATGCACATGGCACTTTTTCTTTATGTATATATGCACTATAGCACTTTTTTGTGTTTTATTTAGTGATGCACAAGAGTACTTTGTGTGTACTATGAATTATCTTTCTATATGAATTTGAAAAATGTATGAATTTGTTGCACTAAGGAACTCTGTACATTTAAAGAGACACTTTCACAACACTAATGCCGCGTACAGACAATCGGACATTCCGACAACAAAACTGTGGATTTTTTTTCCCAATGGAAGTTGGCTCAAACCTGTCTTGCATACACACGGTCACAAATGTCAGAAATTCCGAACGTCAAGAACGCGGTGACTTACAAGACATGCAATGAGCCAAGAAAAATTAAGTTCAATAGCCAGTGCGGCTCTTCTGCTTGATGAATTTTGTGCATCGGAATTGTGTACACACAAGTTTTGTTGTCGGAAAATTTGAGAACCAGCTCTCAAATTTTTGTTGTCGGAAATTCCGACAGCAAATGTCCGATGGAGCATACACGCGGTCGGATTTTCCGACAACAAGCTCACATCAAACATTTGTTGTTGGAAATTCCAACCATGTGTATGCGGCATAAGTAGACGGCCAACTGTTTTGCATGTCTACAGAAAAAAAAAACATAAGGTTTCCAACCAGGCTGTGCTGTCTGGAAGATATGTGTAAGCATCAGGATTGGGTTGGCAGAAAGACAAATCCTTTGTTGGGTAAGAGAGATGTAAAGTGGGGAAAATAATTATTTGATCCCCGGCAGATTTTGTAAGTTTGCCCACTTACAAAGAAATAAAGGGTCTATTATCTTAATCATAGGTGTATTTTAAATGATACAGACAGAATATCAACCAAAAAAACTGAAAAAACACATGATACAAATGTTATAAATTG
The DNA here is from genome assembly GCF_905171775.1 of Rana temporaria. NCBI lineage: Eukaryota > Metazoa > Chordata > Amphibia > Anura > Ranidae > Rana > Rana temporaria. The sequence continues at coordinate 74,338,527 of NC_053500.1, read as the reverse complement.
AGTTGCAATTCAGTGAGTAAAATAAGTATTTGATCCACAAGCAAAACATGACTTAGTAATTGGTGGAGAAACCCTTGTTGGTAAGCACAGAGGTAAGACATTTCTTGTAGTTGGTGATCAGGTTTGCACACATCTCAGGGGGGATTTTTGTGCACTCTTCTTTACCGATCTCTAAATCCTTAAGGTTTATTGGCTGTTGCTTGGCAACTCGAAGCTTCAGCTCCCTCCAAAATATTTCTATAGAATTAAGGTCTGGGGACTGGCTAGGCCACTCCATAACCTTAATGTGCTTAATGCGCACTATAAATCCAAATCCATTCTTGAGCCACTCCTTTGTTGCCTTGGTGGTAAGTTTTGGGTTATTGTCAAGCTGGAAGACCCATCCACGACCCATCTTTAGTGTTCTGGCTGAGGGAAGAAGGTTCTCATCCATTAGCCCCTCAATGTGGCAAAGTCGGGCTGTACCTTTAGCAGAGAAACAGCCCCAAAGCATAATGTTTCCACCTCCGTGCTTGACTGTAGGGATGGTGTTCTTAAGGTCATAGTCAGCATTTTTCTTCCTCCAAACACTGCGAGCTGAGCAAATTTTTGGTCGCATCTGACAGCACTTTCTCCCAAACCTTCTTAGATGTTCATTGGCAAACCCTTCATTGGACACCCTTCATTTATGGTAAGTACTGTCTCTGATGATTTTTTTTTTTAAGATATATTTATTGAGTTTTTCAAAAAGAACAATAAAAAAAAAGCAAAAAAGCAAAAACAGAAAAGGGTCAGGTGATTTTTTTATTATTATTTGTTTCACAAAATTTCAGCTTTAAATAGAGTAATTCGTTTTGAATACACTTATGTGTAACAGTACTTTATTATATCCAATAGGTTGAGAATGGAAGAGTAGTTAGATGTTTGTATTCACATGAATATTGCCTTGACAAAATATCTCTGTTGAAGAGAAGATATATTGTTTTTATTCAGCGTAATCAGAGCAAAGTAACAGCCAGCTTTATTTAGAAAGTCGTGCCACGACATATTAATATAATAAACAATGACCGCATATCAGGCCAAAGGTTTTCTTATAATGCAACAGTTGCAATACCCTTAGAATTACAGTATAAAATACAATGGCCTAATGATTAAATACTGTGGTTGGAGATGTGGAGACCATGTAATTTATAAAGATAAAAGTAAAACATTTTCTACTGTAAATAGGAAACCCAGGGCGAGGCAACTCAAAACAGAAAAAAAAGGGGTTAGTTCAAACTCTCAGAGCTCCTAGGGATTACGTTGTGCTTTCCTGTACCACTGTGTACAGTATAACAGAGGAAAGACATCAATTGTTGAGTTTTACTTCTCTCTCTGTTTTCTTCAATAACGTCTCTCTACCTTCTAAAGAAAGGTTTAGTGAATGTGAACTTTTGCATTTCAGTATCCAATTTTGGAGAAATAGTTGTTTTAGGTCTCTCTTAACATCCTGTAGGCTCATAGGACAGAATGAGATCTAGTCGCGCATAATACACCACCTGGCGCTTGTAGACAAAAGTGAACCATTAGCCGGTTTGCCTTGCACAGAGGACATTGAAGGCTGGAGATTAAAGAGTGCAAGCAGAGGATCTTGAGGCAGGATCCCATCAAGAAGATGTCCTGTGTAGCTTAGGATCTGATTCCAAAAGTTGGCAATCCTAGCAAATGTCTGGAGGCAGTAGGGCAATGAAGGTTACATTTTGGGCAGCAAAAGAAGTTTGCCCCAGAAAGCTTAGAACTGGCTTGTGCAAAGAAGGGGTTGCAAGCCCTGTGGAGAATTTTAAATTGCGACTCTTGATAAGTTTTATTTTTGGATACTTTTCTGATTTTATTATATCCTTGTGAAAGCTTATCCACTAGAACAGGAGAAAGAAAGCCTTTGGTCCATTCCTTGACACTGGTTTCCTTCAGAGGTTTATTGTAAGGCGTTTGCAGATATTGGTATAAGGCAGAAATTGAGTCGTTTTAGTATTCAAAAGGTCATCATGAAATTGAGGTAAAAAACACGTTGGGGTCTATAGCATTGACCTTTCTGAACTTAGTAATTTGAAGTGCAGCTGGGAAAGTTTGTATAAGGATTTGAATGCAAGGATACAACAAGTCTTTCAAAAGGCTATAATGGTGTCTCTAAAGACAATGGGTTTGATTTACTAAACTTGGAGAGTGCAAAATCTGCTGCAGCTCTGCTTCCAGCTTTTTTTTTCCGTCAACGCTTTATTGAACAAGCTGAAGTTAAAGCTGATTGGTTATCATGCACAGGTGAACCAGGATTTAGCTTACTCCTTCGTTAGGCCCCTTTCAGACTGGGGCGGGAGCCGCTATACCGTCGGATTTGCCGCGGGATTCGACCGCTAGCGGGGCAGTATTAACCCCCGCTAGCGGTTGATAAAGAGTTAATACCGCCCGCAATGCGCCTCGGTTCCCATTGTTTTAAATGGGAAGGAGCGGTGAAGGAGCTCCAAAGATGCTGCTGACAGGAGATTTTTTGTCTCCCGCCAGCACTTCGCCTCAGTGTGAAAGCCCTCGTGTTTTTACATTGAGTATGCAGTGCAGGAGTTTTTCAGGCGGTATAGCAGCATTATTTTTAGCGCTGTACCGCCTGAAAAACTCCTCAGTGTGAAAGGGGTCTTATTGTGCAGAAGGAAGGGGAGAGCTGTAAGCTTATTGTGAAAAACAGCTGTCAGTTTTTATGGTAGATGTGAAAAAAAGTACTTGGAGTCCTTAGCCAACCAGTCCAGAGCATGCCTAAGTAAATAGAAAATGTGTCATGGTTTGGTTGAGGCAATTAACACCTAACATTTCAACAGAATTAGAATAGTCTGCAAAAGATACAGTAATTTAGCAAAACTTAATCTGATAGAATGATTTCAACTCTGGCAGTACCTGGATCATTAGCCCGGGTTTCGATATATGTATTTATGTATCTATGGTTCATTTGTATACCTTGTACATTTTAATGCTATTTCTACATAATCAATTTTTGTACTTAATAAAATTGGCACTAAGTTGCTTTTTATTCATTAAATTTCTCTAATTTTCCTGGCCTTAAAGTCCAAGGGGGCGGCACCCTCTATGCACATGTTGCATGTTTTATTTATTCATATTTTAGGATGTTGGCAGTCTTACAAACCCAATCCCCACAAATTTTCCTTTTCTTTTTGTGAACTGCACGAAACTGAACTTCATATTCTAGATGAGGTCTTACTAATGATTTGTACAGGGGCAAAATTATATATTTCTCTCTGGGGTCTATACCTCTCTTAATACAAGAAAGGACTTTGCTCGCTTTGGAAACCACAGCTTGGCATTGCATGCTAATATTAAGCTTATGATCTACCACAGTGTTTCTCAACTCCAGTCCCCAGGGCACCCCAACAGGTCAAGTTTTCAGGCTTTCCATTATTTTGCACATGTGATTTGATCAGTTTCACTGCCTTAGTAATTACCACAGCCATTTCATCTGAGGAAAATCCTGAAAACATGACCTGTTGGGGCGCCTTAAGGACTGGAGTTGAGAAACACTGATCTACCAAAACCCCCAGATCCTTCTCCACCATTAATTCCCCCAGTTGTACTCCCCCTAGTATGTATGATACATGCATATTCTTAGCCCCCAAGTGCATAACTTTACATTTATCAACATTAAGCCTAATTTGCCACATAGTTGCCCAATTAAATAGTGAGTGCATTGAGTTCAGCTTGTAAGTTGGATACATCATGTAAGGACATTATTCCACTGCATAGCTTAGTGTCATCTGCACTGAATAGTTTTTTTAATCCCAGACCCTATATCATTAATAAATTAATTATTAATTAAAAATATTAAATATTAAAACGTAAGGGTCCCAACACTGAACCTTGGGGTATACTACTAATAACCTTAGACCATTCAGAGTAAGAATCATTAACCACTACTTTCTGAATTCTGTCTTTTAGCCAGTTTTCTATCCAATTACAAACTGATCTTCCAAAACCTGTAGACTTTACCTTATACATTAATTGTGTGTGCGGGGCTGTGTTAAACACGTTTGCAAAATCAATGTATACCACAACCCATCTGTCCAAGCTTTTACTTACCAAATCTTCCAACTCACCTAATTGCTTGACAGACTTCTGTCATTGGTGAGAATAGGTTTATTGAGGTAAGTTTAACTAAGGTCCTCCAGGACCCTTATTCATTGTATTGCTTTTCTCTGATCTCTCTCCAGTTCCAGCACATTCTTCCTGAGCACTGGTGACTAGAACTGGTTGAAATACTCCACATGTGGCTGCACCAGAGTTTTAAAAAGAGGCAGGATTATAGTTTTATCTCTGGCATTTATTCCCTTTTTAATGCATGCTATAGTCAGCCTGCTGCAGCTTGGCATTGCATACCATTGCTGAGTCTGTCATCTACTAGACCCCCAAATCTTTCTCCATCCTGGATTCCCCCAGAGGTTCTCCCCCTAGCGAGTTACCGTACTTGCTTCATATTTTAGCCCCTAAGTGCATTACTTTACATTCTCCAAACATTAAACCTCATTTACCATGTATTTTCCCACCTCTTTTTTTTATTCAGGTCCTATTGTAAAGTTTCCATATCCCGCTCTGAAGTTAGTGCCCTACTTAATTTTGTATCATTTGCAAATACCTGAGATTGAGCTAATTATACCAACCTCTCAGGGGAGACCTAATCACTGTAGGTGAGCAGTGAAACAAGACCAGAGACCTGGATAATTCATGTGGTGCTTCAGAAACAGGAGCAACAATGGGATGGTGCTTGCTCTAGGCCAGGGATCTCCAAACTTTTCAAACAAAGGGCCGGTTTATTATTTGTCAGCCTTTAGGAGAGCTGGATTGTTGCCAGCGAGGGGCAGAAAATGTCCTGAGCCCAGCATCAATAAGAATATGGCCTCAAGATTGGTGGTCAGTAGGAGGAATAGTAGTGCCCCTATTAGTAAGAGGAATAGTATCCCATAATTGGTAAGGTATCAGTGGAAGAAATTATGCCTCCTTGTCAGTGTCAGTGGAAGGAATAATGCCCCAAGGGCCAGATAAAGGCTAACACAGGGCCACATCTGGCCCTCGGGCCGCAGTTTGAAGACCCCTGCTCTAGGCTGAACAATCAGGGAAAGTGTGAAGAGCACACTCACGGAACACTCTACCTAAATAATCACACAAGTGCACAGGTCCCTCAGTTATAACCTTTACTGCCCCGACAGCAGCGGGGGAAGGAATGTCTGGAAAAAAGTGAAACTGTACAACATTGAGGTAGCTCCCAATGCTTCAGCTCAGCTGGCCTTATTCACAAAGTAAGTCTTTAGAGACAAGATCACACTATATGCTGTACAATGGCTCTAGCTCCAGAAAACGCTAACACAAACACAAACTAACACAAAGGTATAGAAAGTGCCATAATACAGAGCCCAGTGCCTGAAAGTTACATTCCAGGCTAGCCCTGCAATCTTCCAGTACAGAAACATTTGAGTAAGATCTCCAAAGCGGTTACTAATAACATGCTGATCCAGATAGTTACAATGTAGAGCAGGGATCTCAAACTGGTGGCCCTCCAGCTGTTGCGAAACTTCAAGTCCCATGAGGCATTGCAAGGCTGACAGTTACAAGTATGACTCCCACAGGCAAAGGGATGATGGGACTTGTAGTTTCCAAACATCTGGAGGGCCGCCAGTTTGAGACCCCTGATGTAGAGACTAGCTCAAGCAGTGATTTGGAAGTCTTTATTAAAGAAAAAAAATATCTATGGTGTATAGAGAATCTTAAATTAAAATTAACAGATAAAAAAAGAAAAAGAATAATCCCCTGGGACACTAGTAAAAATGGAGGTAAAACGATTAGAGGCAAGATTATACAGAGATTTACTTTAATGTATTTTGTTTGCCAACCTCCTGTAGGTAGTAGTATAACCAGACTGTTTAAGAATTCCTGGCTTGCTGGGCCCCTCAATAGAGAATAAAGAAAAGTGCTTTTGTTGCTGTGAATTTTTTCTGGAGGGATTCTCTTCACTACCTGTCACTACCTGTCTGAGTGAGTAACACAACAGGAAGTAAGTCAAATGCTCATCATTAGGGACACAGACGGTAAAACCTACAAAGTTTCAACCTTCTCCCCATTCTTTTCAAATATTAAAAACCTATGATGAATTTATACTTTAATAACATGCAAAGAACAACGATGTACTGTAATCTTTAGCATGGACTCGTACATCAACCTTTCATTTAAACTGCTAAACAATCATCCATGGCTTGCTGTGGTAGAAACAACATTCCAAATTTCTTTGACCTGACATTCACTCAGCCTATTTATTTTGCTGTTTTAGTGGAATTCTTATTAACAGTTTGGTCCAGTGGTTTACAGATCAATGGTGTTTTTTACAGCAATCAACAGACCCAAAGTATTAAACACATGAAAATGGCACAATAGACTGAGAGCCATACAAAACAGGAAGACAGAAGACTTGACAGAGGAAGACTACTCAGGAGCTTTTACAAAGTCATAAAGTCATTATTATAGGAGGAAGATCGTCTGAACAATGCTTTGGTAAAATCATATCATATGTAAACATAAAAATTCAAAGTGCAAATTATACAAAGCCAACATATTTTTGTAGTTGATCTGCAATGAAAAAGCTTTTTCCTGATTAACACCAGCAAAAATAAAATTCTTGGATATAGTAGTGCTGCAAGCCTAGTTGTAGAAGGACAAAGTACATGATACAAAGATAGGCCAGATACCATAAACAATATGTAAGGAATATCATTTTTAATGTGGTAAAAACTGTGAGCTTTGGAAGGTTGCCTGTAGCCCATTGTTCACTTTGAGCAGGTTTTACCTTGGAATGCGTATTTCTTTTTTCCCACACCACCTGTGTTTAGCTTACTAGTCGAATATTTCATTCTGGTACTACTTCTTCCATTTCTACACAGTCACTTATTATCTGATTGTCTTGTGTTTTCAAATAAATCAATTGCTTTAGCAAAGTCTAGTTCATTTAGAGAAGGATTATCAATGCAAATTTTTAGAACGTCACTAAAGCCATTTTCAACTATATCTTCCAGGTTAATTTTTTTCCACAGTTCCTTGGCTCGATTCATCTTTTCAAAAAGAGTAGATCCAAGCGGCATAACTAAAGCCACAGCTGCCAAAACAGTGAAGTCAGGAAACAACTCATGCATTTCAGAGCTGCTGTGGACTAGCTTTATGCAAAGATCTCGAAATGTTAGGTGACTGAGGCTGAACACAATACGTTTAAAAAGGGCAAAGTCATTTGTAGCTCGTTCTGGAACCAGCACATCTGAAAAATACTGCAGGAGATGTCGAAGCTCTAGCTCGCCATAGGCACCAATATCATCCAAGGAGGAAGGATAACACTTTGGGTTAAAAATAATGGAAAGGGAGCTTATCACCTTAAGAACATTGACAGGGAAGCGATCCAGGAGGCTCTTGCAGACACTGTCAAGACAGGCTTGTTTTATGAGCTCAAAACATTTCAATTGCACTTTGGAACAGTCAACCAGCTCTACTCCTTTGTAGTAGAACCTACTTTCATTGTCATCATCAGGATGCTCATTCAGTTCATTAAGGAACTCTTGAAAGTTCTGGCCATTAGTGGATTTTTGGGCCTGCAGGGTGGACTGTGAGGCCAGCACTATTGGATTTATCATTGATATATCTAGATCCTCAATTTGGAAAAACTGGTTAAGTTTTTGGAAGATAGGAAGAATGTCCAGAAGAACCTTAGTAAAAGCCACAAACCAGAATTTCTTTAGCTCTAAGCATAATCCACTGGCTACGGGAGATTTTGTGGATTCACTTTCAAGTAAAAGAACTAAAGTTGGCCATGAAGAGTCAATAGTTGCAACAGCTGGCAATATAGCCATCCAGTGAACTGTTCCTGGACAATTTAAGTCTATGCCACAAGTAGTGATAACATTACGTAACTCTTGAAAACTAGAAGCTTCTCCAGGTTTATTGCCATACAGTCTATATACTGCATCCATGACACTTTCATATTTCCTCCCATAATCAGCACTGACAAAACTTTCTGTTGGAAGCAAAGATCTTCTATGTGAGATGCAATGAAGCTCAGTTATTAGTGGGCAAAGGGTCTTTAGCTTTTCGCCAACTCCATTCTTCCTGTCTGTCATCAGTGAAGAGCCATCAGAGCTAAACCAAACCACTTTTTTAGGAGGAATTTGAAAGTCACTTAATATCTCAACTACTTTTTCAACAACTGGGTTTGTTTCCTCTGAACATAACGCAAATCTCCCCAGAAATGTGATGTACAGCTGTCCATCACAAGGTGTAACGGAGGTGGCGAACAATACAAGACAGTGATGCTCTGTTATATCCACGGTCTCATCAACAACTAGTCCAATAAAAGGTGATTCTTTCAATCTCCTCCGATCTTCACTGTGCAGTACTTTAACAATGGCTGCCTGAATTGATCAAACACAAGGTTATATCAATCCTTTTATCTCTCATGGGAAAATCACACAAATGTAAAATCTATTATCTGTAACTTTTTCACCCCAAAGGAATTTTCTAATTAGAAAATATAGGCAAGATCAAATGTATTTTTAGAGGTTGCAGGATTAAAGGATTTTGAAGATATAATTCTTAGGTTAGAACAGGTGTAAAAAAAAAAAAAAGAAAGCAGGTAATATGGACTTATGATATCATAATTATAGCTCTTACTTTTTTTTAAGAGAGCTGTATGAAAAAACAAAGGGAACATATATTATCAACTCTTAAGCCCTGTACACACGGCCCAGAATCTCGTCAGGAAAAAAACATTGTTTTTCCTGACGGGATTCTTGGCAAGATTCTCTTGCCGGCCGAGTGTACACATGGGCCATTCAAAAGAATCGTTGTTCTTTTGAATGGCATGAACTATGACGAGCATGCGCTCATCACATTCGATGCCGTCGCCGCCATCTTGCTACACCCTACCTATTCCATGGAGAGGTAAGTATACACACGCTCGGGTTTCTCAGCAGGAAAACACTGCAGAGAATCTCACAATGAGAAAAAAGAGAACAGGTTCTCTATTTTTCTCGTTTAGACTCTGGGCAGTTTTCTTGACGAGAAATCTCAAAGCCTTGTACACACGCACGGTTTACTTGACAAGAAAGCTCTGCCAGCAGCTTTCTTGCAGAGAAAACCGTGCGTATGTATGAGGCTTAATGTAAAAACTGGGTAGACCCCTTGAGAACGTCCGTCTGGGCGAAACTAGTCAGGGCCGAATCCCAGTACTGACACCATGCCACTGTACAATCCTGGGTCGTCAACGGCTCTTAGTGAGTTTTTACTGTGTTTTTTTGCTGTCACGTTGTTCTAATTGGATGACTGGCTTTGTTATACAATAAACCTTTTTATTTAACCACTTGCTATAGCCGAAACACAGCTACAGCGTGGTAGTCAAGTTCTGGGAGAGCACTTTTTGATACCCTCCCAGAACCCTGCTCCCCTGCGCGACCTCAGACGTGCTCTGTGATCGCTGTGTCATTTCACCATTGTCAGTTTACCTTCCTGCCTTTGCAAATAAAATCAGCAAGAGAAGTAAAAGGAGTTGGTGTTGTGCTCTGTACATGATGTACCTATTTGTCAATAATATAGGCTACAAAGTGGCACGCAAGCTTGCTTGAAAGAACTCAGTTTTTAAATCTGTATCATTATATAGTTTAGGTCCCTTTGCAAATCTACCATAGCTTTTGCCCTTGATTAATAAAGAAGGGTGTTTTTTTGCAGTTGACAAATCAGCATTTTACTTGACCTATTAAACGTCACAAAGAAAGCAAAGCATCAGCTTTGATCTTTGACCCATCTTCTTGCTGTTACTGGGCATGCAAATCTCCAGCTGACTGCCAGAACTAACTGGGTTTAGACAATGCCTTGTGGCATCTGTACAATTCCATTTCATTTCGGTAGAAGCACTTTTGCTAGAGAAGAAGCGCATGCCTGCTTCCTGCCTGGAAGAACAGGATTCATGCCATGGCTCGCGGTGGCTCCAGGAGCTGGACAGTGATTAATTAAAAGCTCTGGCCATTCGGAGAACATTTTTTTCTCTCTCCTATGAAGGGCAAATAACCAAAACCCAGTGACCTTTGAATATGTCCTTCATATTTATTCTATTCTGCTGTCGATCAAACAGCATCTCTTGCGTAAATGTTATAAATGGTGGAGTACTGCTATACAAACAGAAGGTCTTCGATAAAGAAAAAAAATAACAATCACTGGATACCTAAAGGCAAAAGTTCACCCTTAGTAACACGTTACATATTTCACCTGTATTTAGGGTGTAATATGTAACATGTTACTAGGCAGCACGCCCCACTCACCCCCTGATCTTCCAGTGTGACAGCTGACAGGGGTTCTACTCCTCGCATTCGCAGTCACAATTTCTAATCAGCACTGCTGTGTGGGGCTCACCCCACGCAGCTGTATCATCCATTCACAGGAATCTGTGAATAACAAAACTACGAGTCGCATCTTCTGCTGTGGCAGATGGACTTGCAGTATCAATGAACTGCGAGCACGCTGATCAGCTGATCAGCACGCTGATCAGCATTCACATTACTTAAAGCTTAGGAACTATCTGCCCATACCGAGGTACAGGCAGAGAGCTCTAGAGTGTCTGCAGGAGCCTGGCATTGCACCTGTGATTTACTGATCGCGGGTGCAATGCTTTGTAGGCTCTTAAAAGACTAAATAATAAATGCTAATTTTTTGCAAAAATATGTGCATTTATTATTATGTTTTTTTTTCAAAAGATGAACATAGCCTTTACAGGGCAATTTCTGTTTCACATTAGATTCAGATAATAACATTCAAATTAGGTGATCCACCTGATCAGTTCATCAATTTATGATTCACCTAGTACATTTGCCTCATCTGTGGAGAATAACGCTGTTAGAAAATCCCGAAAATCAGAGTTCATGAATTGCATGTTTTGGTGGAGACAAGATAAACTTTTATGCATATATATAGAAGTATTCAAAAATTTCCATTATAAAATTCACTTGACGTTCAAAATGATTTGTTCATCTGTAGTTTTAAATAATGTAAATGTGCCAGAACTATCTCGGAATTGTATCTTAAGAAAATGAAACATTAGGAGGTATAAGACAAACTGCATGCCAGAGACCAAATCTTTCTGCTTTTTACAGCATTGGGGTTGTCACTGTGGCTGTAAAGGGGGTGGGAATGGCTGGCTCAGGCTCTCAGCAACTTGCTAAGAGGCTGAGCCAGCTGATGCTTAGGAATCTGGGCGGATCCTGACTTTAAAGTCGGGATCGATCCAGAGCCAGGACCGGCTCAGTGACGTCAGCCGACAGCAAGTTAGGCCGACTGTTGGCAGAAAACAGGTCACCGAAGTGCAGAGCGAAGTGGCGCTGGCAACTTCTCCCTGGGTGCTGGTCTTCGGCACCCTCGATTGGCTGGCTCAGGATGTATAGTCAGTCAGCCCGACACACAGAAATGAGACCAGCACTGTACAATGAGCTGCGCATGAGCATAGGACACTGCAAGCAGGCAGGTAAGTGTTTTTTAATCGCATAAGAGACACTGCATATGTCTTCTGCAATATTAACTTGTCTGCTTGCATCCTATTATAAAAAGTCTTATAGGGAGTCTCTAGCACTTGATAGGGTACTCAATGTAAACACAGCTTCAATTTATTATTTAAATTTCACTTTAGTAAATAAGCACCATCAATTTAAAGAACACTTTTTTTATTTTAGGATCGAGTGGAGAGTGATTAGAAAACATGTTAGGTTTGTATTGCTTTCTGTGCCTCTATTAGGCAGATTGACTATCTCTATTTGCCATGTTCACCGAAAGTGAACGAAAATCCCAAATCTTCAATTTGACTATGATTTTGGAATGTGTCAAGGCAGATGTTTTGGAACCACCATGTTCTAATGACATAATGTTATCCTTGGTGTCAGGAAGTCTGCCTAGGTGTTAATCCTTCTAGTCACATGGCTAAAGGTGTGAACTGAAAAAATGAAACCTTAGCGCCTATGGATAACCAAAAATATTCAACAATACACCAGCTGCAGTAAAAAAAAAAATCACCAGAAAGCAATAGACAATATGAAAACAGTTTGCTGCGCTTTGTGTTAATTAGGTTAATATACACGCATATATATCTAATACAGTCCCAGTAGGTAATGGTATAAGGTGCTTGTGCTCTAATGACGTATTTGTATGCAGATGTGCTCAGACTGGGTGCCCCACATGGATGTCCACTCACCCTTAGATGTTAACCACCTAGCTCTAGTATGGTCTCTCAAGTGTGTGGGAATACCCCTGTAGAAGTCTGTTGAAAATTGAAAACTGTTATTGTTTTTTACCAAATAAAGTAATTTGTAATGACATTGCGCAATGAGGATCTTCTTTTGTCATTTCCATCCATCTATATGAGTTTTTTTTCTGCATGAGATGTCAGTCAACAGACTTCTACAGGGGTATCCCTACACACTTGAGAGACCATACTAGGGATAGGTGGTCAACATCTAGAGGTGAGTGCACATCCATGTGGGGCACCCAGTCTGAGCACATCTGCACATAGATAAGTCACTAGAGCACAAGCACGTTATATCATCACCTACTGGGACTGTATTAGATATATATGTGTTTATATTAACCTAGCTAAAACTAAGCGCAGCAAACTGTTTTCATAAAGGTGTGAATTGTTGTCAAATTGCGGATACGTGGATATGTGTAATTTGCATGTGTATTTTTGGCACCATAGTACACAACTTTTCATTTCTCAAGATTAAACCTCAACCGCCATGTAACTGTCCAAGCCCCATTTTTCCAAGGTCTTCCTACAATGCTGTGCCAAAGTTATTTCCCTGCAAAATTTGGTATCATCAGCAAACTAAAATTGAGCTCTTGATTCCAACCCCTATATCATTGTTAAGCAGTTTAAACAGAATTGGTCCATAATAGTGAAAGAACATTCATTGCTGTGTATCTATCCTGTAAAACCACAGCCTCTGCAGATTGATCATGCAGGACCGCAGGCCTATCGTTTTTATGAGTGAACAACCAATGCTGTTGGGACATTGGATGTATATGACACAGTCCCACAGCACTGCCTGATCATTTATAAAAGTGAAAGGTTAGTGCTGTGTGATCCATCTGCCTGGGGCTGGCACGAACCACTGGATTGGTTTAAGGCAAATGTGGTGCCTATATATTTTAAACCTAGTACCTACAGAACGGTTAGTTTAACTTCTATAGTCGAGAAAATGGATTTACAAAAGACCGAAGTTGTCAAACAAATCTGATTTCCTTTTATGAGAAGGTGAGCAAACCTTGGACAAAGGAATGGCTGTGAACGTGGTATATTCGGATTTTTTTCTACGGCGCTAGACACAGTTCCCCAGACACAACTAATCTGTAAATGAAAGTCTACAGGCTTGGGAAAATCAGTCTGTAAATGGATATAAAACTGGCTAAAAGTAAATTTTGGTCAAGTCTTGACCATAAGGGATACCTTGATTCTTTTGGAAAGAGTTTTTTTAAACTATACAAGATAAGATTCTTTAAACCAGTTTCATAACAAATGGGATGTTTGGTCCTCATTTCGCCTGTTCACAAATTGGTTACTATTACCCCTTCTTTCTATCTCCCTATGTAATATTTTTTACTTGCTGTTTTACTGTTGTTACCATATACTTTGCTAAACTGATGAATGAATAAAAATCATCTGTAACATAAGAAAATATGCCCACTGAATGGTATATGGAGAGAAATGCCCTAAAGCAGCTAATAAGAATTTAGTTATGATAAGCATACAATGATTAAATTATATGACATCTGATTGGGAAAACAATGGTATGCCTGTAAAGTAGTGCATGTTTCCCGTGCTTAGAACTGTCCCTGCACAAAATGTAATTTCTAAAAGGAAAAAAAAGTAATTTAAAACTACTCGCGGTCATGCCCACCTCCTTGCTTCCGCCGTCATGACCCCCTCAGTGCTGCCGCCGTCATGCCCCGCTCCTTGCTGCCGCCGTGATGCCCCCCGCCGTGCTGCTGATCTGTCAGGATGGGGAGTGGCGGTAGGAGCCGGTAAACCCGGCTCCTACCTTTTCCGAATGTACAGAGTCAGTGATCGCTGACTCTGTACATTCACATAACTGAAACATTGTAACCTCCTGTGATTACGATGTTTCAGTTTATGTATGAAGAGAAGTCGCTGGCTTCTCTTCTTTCATTTTCAGTGCAGCTGAGTTTATAGAGAAAGGGACAGGGGAATTTGTGTCCCTAGTCCCTTTCCCTGTCTCAGAGGGGAGATGTCAGAGGTCTGTTAAGACCCCTGATATCTCACCAAAGACCCCCCCCCCAACAGTGCTGCTAAAAAAAAAAAAAAAAAGGAATTGCAATAAAAAATGAATTGTAAAAAATAAAAATTTAAATAAAAAACACACTGACATTGTACATTTCCCCCCACCCCCTTAACAAAAATAAAGCATTGTAAAAAAAAAATTGTAAAAAGTAAAAAAAATAAATAAAAATACTGACACATGAGATTTAAAAAAAATATCGGTAATCGGTATCGGCGAGTACATGAAAAAAAGTATCGGTACTTGTACTCGGTCCTAAAAAAGTGGTATCGGGACAACCCTATAAAAATGCACTGATTACTGTGTAAATGACACTGGCAGAAAAGATGTTAAACACACAGGGGCGATGAAAGGGGTTAAGTGTGTCCTAGGGAGTGGTTCTAACTGTGGGGGGGCTGGGCTACCAGTGACACAAGGCAGAACAGAGAAATGCCTTGTTTACATAGGTATATCCCCGTTCTGCAGCTTTGCAGCGTGCGTGCCCGCTAGGCGGCAGATTCAAAGCAACGTACAGGTACGTTACTTTGCCTGCCCGTGCCATTCTGCCGACGTATATCGGCGTTAGCCGGTCGGTAACAATGAAAATGCTCTATCAAAGCTTACTGTTCACACTGCTCTTATACAAGCTGAAGCCCATGTGAAACAGGCCTAAACCACCTCAATACTCGGCACTTTCACCCCCTTCCTGCCCAGGCCAACTTTCAGCGCTGTCGCACATTGAACGACAATTACACGGTCATGGAACACTGTACCCAAATTCAAATGTTATCATTTTTTTTAGCCAGATAGAGCTTTCTTTTGGTGGTATCACCACTGGGTTTTTTATTTTTTGCTAAACAAATGAAAAAAGACAGAACATTTTGAAAAAATAGAAATATTAGATCAATATTTGTTTTAAGAAGGATTTTTAGAAACCTGTATAGAGCTTAATGCCGCGTACACACGACCATTTTTTACAACCCGAAAAACGACAACGTTAAAAACGTCGTGAAAAAATAGAGCATGTTCAATTTTTTTTTTGCCCGTTTTTCAGAACCCGAAAAATGCTCTGAAGCTCACACACGATCGTTTTTAATGACATTAAAAAAAACGTAATTTTTTACAACCCGAAAAATGATCGTGTGTACGCGGCATTAGGCTTATGCACACAGAAGCTGGTAAACTGCAGTTTATTGGCGTTTTGTCATTTTTTTTAAAAGTCCATAAACTGAACTCTATGTTCAGCTCCAGAGGACGTCAGGTCGACGAAACCGGTCGAGCGTTCTGACAGAACATCACAACACTTCCTTTTTGCATTAAATGCTTGTTTTTACTGCCTAAATGTGAGTACCCTATTTTACTTAATAAAAACAGTTTGTACATACGGGATCACACTATATTGGGACCTTTTCTCTCCTGCATATGGGGTAATCATTGGAAGCACCTCCAGGATTATAATAGGACGGATAACTGCCAGAGTGCTGCACAGTGGGACACACTGTGAACACTTTAAACCTCAGGAGGGGGTGAAGTATCCGGTGAGTGCAGGCCACATAAGAGCACTGTTTGAGGTGGTCACAGAGTGGAACATTGGAACAGAAGTTCACTTGGCATAGGTACTTTTGAATTGTGACACAGAGAGCACAGCAATTCACCTATTGATTATGGACATTCACCACATGTATTAATACTTGAGCACATTGTACTACATTCTTATTTATATCTTATTTAATTTATTTATTTCACATTTTATGCACATCCTTTCATCATCCATTCATTGCACAAATTGCAGGGTGGCACACTGTTTTTAGACACTAAAAAGCATAATTTTTGAATGCACATTTTACCATTCACTATTCAGGCACTCCTAAGGTAGCGCCACTCCTACAGTCATATCCTATTCAATCTATTATTCCATCCAGGTGGAATAAATTACGTAGAGGCAGCTACCTGTAGGGGGGCGTCAAACCCACACATATTTTATATTGGCACTTTTTTCATTTTCATTTAAATTTTTTCCACTGCGCGGATTCGTTTATTTTTCTCTGAACACATGGGCGTTTTTTTAGCATTAATGAGCTTTGGAGTTTATTGGCTTTTTTCTGATTGCCCGAAATTTGCGTTCAAAGTGCATTTTTTTTGCGGGAAAAATGCTAATAAGGGCTCAAAAAACGCCAGTGTTTTTTAGCGTTTTTTTATACATTGAAAAAAAGAAAAAACGCTACACTGAAAAACACTAATAAACGCTATTGCAAAAACGCAAAAAAACGTTGAAAGGCTCCCTGCAAAGCTACTGGCGTTTTTATAGCTTTTTTTAGCTTCTGTGTGTATGGAGCCTTAGTATTGTTAGAAGGGGAAAGCATCAATGACAGCCTCTATATTCCTCATACAAGTTTTATTTTAAGGGATTAGCCAGAAAAAACACAAATGTAATTTTTAGACTTGAAAAGAGCAGGGAAAGATTAGGGCTCGTACACACGACCGAGGAATTTGTCGTAAATTAAACATCGTTTTCCTCGACGAGTTCCTTGTCAGGCTTGTCGAGAATCCTGACAAGCTTTCTTTGCGTACACACTTTCAAGACAAAATCTCGTTGTTCTCAAACGCGGTGACGTACAACACGTACGACGGCACTATAAAGGGGAAGTTCGATACCACTGGCACAACCCTTGGGGCTGCTTTTGCTAATCTCATGTTACTGCGTGTTAAGTAAAAGTTTGGTAAGAGATTCGCGCTTTTCAGTCTGTTACAGCGTGACGAATGTGCTATCTCCATTACGAACGATACTTTTACCGAAGGTGCGCTCCCGTGTCATACTTTATTCTGAGCATGCGCTGGTTTCTAAGCATACACACGAACGTGTTTCTCGTCGTAAACCAGCCTGACGAGAAACACGACAAGGAAATTGAGACTCCCGACGAGGAAAAAGAGAACTTGTTCTCTTTATTTCTCATCGAGTTCCACTACGAAAAACATACAGACGACCGTTTTCCCTCGGCAAAAAAGCTCTGCCACCAAGTTTCTTGATGGATTCTGTTGAGGAAAACGGTCGTGTGTACGAGGCCTAATAGTCACTATGCGCCATGCAGCTGTGAATGGTAGCCGATCAGCGTCTAACTTCAGATTGTTCAATTAAAGTGTTACTAAACCCAGGACCCTGCATTCATTATATCTGGTCTCCCACAGTACACAGAACATGGAAATGCAATTATTTTAGTAAATATAAACTGCTAAATACCTTTTCTCATCAGCAGTATATTGCAGTCTTGTGACTTCTATCAGTGACTGACCGAGCACTGGTTAAAGCTTGTAGGAGGAGTTTTCATCCTCCTCTGACTGTCCTATGAGGACCCTCTGTCTGGACAGGACTGATCGACCCTGTGCTGATCACACGCGCCCTTCCAAAAAATGTTTTTAACTCTGTAGCAATAAACACCAAACTGAGCATCTGCAGAGTACCTCCTAGGGCTCTGTTCTATCAGCAGATGGATTTGGGACAGTAAAAGAAGGGGAGGATCAAAGAAGACAGGATCAAACAGCCTTTTTACACAATACGCAGGATAAACTCCTTAGGTTCCACTGTGTATATAACAAGCATACTTTAAGAGGATGTCATCGGATGGCCACACCCCATGGCTATATAAGAGATGCCACACAGCGGGCGACAACACAAAGGATGAAGACAGCCACAGAAGAGCACTATTTCGGGGGGTGGGTTAGCGAGTAACCAGCAGCGAAGAAAAAGCTTTCCACCATGCGAAGGAGCTCGCATGAACGTGGAAAGCTTTTGCGAGGAGGACCAGAGACAGCCGCCGAGGGACCCCAGAAGACACGGATCGTGCAAAACAAACTGCACAGCGGAGGTAAGTATTTTTTTGCCTTTAGTGTCCCTTTAACACCGAGAGCTGTACTGCTGTTCTACCTCAACACCCAGAGCTGTTAACTATTGCAGCACTGCAAGTTCAGACACAGGAAGATGACATGCCTCACTACAGTGAAGATTTCTCCAGGATCCAACTGCCTGCATAATGTGGGACATACTTCATTACACGTAAGTGATGTGAGCCCCCGAGACTACCTACTTACATCAGAGTTCCCATCGGAGCACCCCTAACATCAGGGTTCCTTCTTACATCACAGGGTCCCCATCAGAGTTCCCTCCTACATTAGAGGGCTGGCTAATTTCTTGTAATGGGACACATTTGGCCTGTGAGCCATAGCTTGGAGAGCGCTTCTCTAAGGGAGCACAGCATAAAAAACAAAAAACAAAACATTGCATTCTAACCATTCCTTACTTTTTTTAAACCTAATTAAAGTTTTGGTTTAGATACACTTTTAAAGCTAAAGTGGCGTCACCCACGTCAACAAATCTAAATGGCCATCTCACTGTTCCAGATTTTACTTGCAGATGACTGCAGGTCAAATCTGAAATTGTGACTGCTAGTGCCTTTGGAAGGCAGAATCCAGAAGCTATCAGAAGAATTTATACTGGTGAACTCATTTAGGATTAAATGCATCCACTTGACATATCACTTTTATAGTTCCATGCTTATCTTGTCTGTCTGAGTTGTACACACCTGCATTTCTCTCACACTGCTTGAGTGGTAATACTCATTTTGCTCAGAAGACAACAATGCTTCACATAGATTGAATTTCTGCAGCTCCAGCAGAGAGGACAACTTCTTGCTGGAGATGCTCTCTTTGGCCATACAAAAGACAGTGGTCATGATCGCTATCTTGGATGGATCCATCTCAGCTTTGATAACAGACTTCATCTCTTGGTGAAACTGTAATTCCATGGCCATTTGCTCCCTATTTACAGCAAGTGCCTGCTTGTGGGCACCGGAGGTCACGTGGCGTAAAAGTGCATGTCGCTGAAAATTGTCTGTACCCACAGTAAAGGCGTTCTCGGCCTTGCCATGCTTGTTCTTCACAAGTGCCTGACGGCACTCTACACAAAACATCAGCTTGCGCTCGTAGTCAAACTCCAGCCAGGTAAACTCTTCCTTCCAGTGCTCATTAAAATACCGCTTGCATTTCTTGTTGGAGTTTGAGGTCTCACCTGCTGGCTTTTTTCCAGGGGTCACTATACTTCCGCTGCCACCCATTCTGAAATCATACATTATGGGAAGGCTGTTGTTATCCATGATGCTCTAAACTGAGAAAAGAGCCAGACTGGTGGACGAAAGAGACAAGGGAAAACATATTAGGGATCCTGCAATGCACTGCTTCACACACCAATACCGACAGACATTTTGGTGTACGATGATGCTTCAGCCTAGTCATCAGTGAACCAAGACATCTGAGGTTCCTGTATTAAATTGGCTTTTTAACTCTCCAGGACTAAGTGTACATATACAGCTAGCAGTTCCCTCTATGTGCCACATTCTATATTTTAGTCCTATGAAAGAAATGCTGTTACTAGAAATGGTTCATGCATTGCTAGGCAGGCTAAACATACTCGTACTATGATTACTGGGCATGAGAGAATATGAATAGGAACGCTAGGCTTTGACAGTTTTATTACGATGTATGTGAATGTGATTGACAGTAATGAAAACAAACTTAAAGCTGAACTCTGGAAATCTGTAAAATGTCACTTTGCAAAGAGGCCCCCTGCACTGCAAGGGTTAGGTGCTCAATATTGTCCAGGGGGTTGGAATAGGCCATAATAAATACCTTATTCCTTGCTACCCCAGTGGCTGGTGCTCTTATGCACCTTAAGGAGTTTCTATTATGTGGACAGGTCTTTGACGTCCTTAAGTACAATGCCTACTAGGCCCAAACTTCAAGGTAGATAAAAGAAAGCCTTAAAAAGTATGTAGTGAACACGGTCTGCTCAGGTCGCCAGATTTTATCCTAGCATTGCTGTAGTGCACCATTTTTTTTTTTTTTTGCTGGCAAACAACTGATTTCTTTGTGCATCTATTTGTAATGCAGAGCAAATATCCCACACTATACTTTATAAACATATTCTGTAGGTACATTGTTGTATCAGAAAATTACAACCATCAGTCAGAATCTGACCTGAAAGCTGGGATCTGACAGTTGACACATCGGACAGATAGGCTCAGTTCAAACCTAAGCAATTTGAAGCACTTTTCTAGAAGTGTTTCAATGCTCAGCATGAGGATTCCCATTTTATCCTGTGGTTCCTGTTCACACCTGAGCACTGTGTCCCTTGAAGCATGTCGTCCAAAGCTTGAAAAAGTACGTAAACTTCTTTGGAACAGGGTTATGCCTTCTTGGTCCCAACAGACTTCAATGGTAGCACATAAAAAAAAAATGCACTTAGCACACGCTTTTTGTGCCTCTTGTTATCTTAGTAACTAGCTTTCCATTGGCTAAAAAAAAATACTCGAGCCTGAAAAATACATGTACAAACGTACACAGAGCAGGCAGATGACAGGTCCGTGTCCAGAGCCTCCTCTGATCTATGAGCAGTGCAAATTAATTCGGCTTTCCGTTTACAACCAACTGCCCTTCAATCCAATCTGCCTAGATCAGTGGTTCTCAACCTGGGGGTCAGGACCCCCTCGGGGGTCAAATGATGATTTGCCAGGGGTCACCAAATCCTGGGCTGTTCCTAAAGCCTGCACCACTCTCCCAGCCTTTTTGCGACTGCCCACCCAGTTAGGCTGTTCCTGGAGTCCTTGGCTGACCACTCAGTCTCTTTGCAGCCACCCATTCAGTTCTGGGTGGCATAGACTAGAGGTCAGCTGACTGGTGAGGAATTCGAAGCACTGCCACTCATCCCATTGCCCCTACCAGCACTGCCACTCATCCCAACTCCCCTCCAGTACTGCAGGAGTAACAGAAGGAATAAAAAGAAAGGAAGAAAGAAAAAGGGAGAGAACAAATAAGAAAAAAAAACAAGAAAGATGGCTAGAGAGAGAGATGGGGAAAAAAAAGAAAAAGAAATAGGATAGAGAGAGATAAAAGGGAAAGAAAGGAGAACAAAGAGAAAGAGTGAGGCCCCGTACACACGTCCAAGGAACTCAACGTGACAAACACATCGAGTTCCTCGTCGAGTTCTGTGTTGAAGCCGCCGAGGATCTCGGCGGGCCAACTTTCCTCATTGAACAACGAGGAAATAGAGAACATGTTCTCTATTTGGCCCGACGAGTTCCTCTTCGGCTTCCTCGGTGAAAAGTGTACAGACGACCGAGTTTCTCGTCAGAATCCAGCTCCGATCGAGTTTCTGGCTGAATTCTGCCGAGAAACTCGGTTGTGTGTACAGGGCCTCATACATCCTAAAATGTACCATATGAGGTTTTAATACTGTACGAGTGAAAGGGACTCAGGGAGCGCAAATACTTGTATTGCCTTGGGTGCTGATAACCCACGCTACGATTTTCTTTTTACTGTTAGGGGTCCCCACAACTTGGGATATTTTATCAAGGGGTCACGGCACTAAAAGGTTGAGAACCACTGGCCTAGATGGAGGAGGACAGATCCCCTTCCTTTTTAGGGGGCAAGTTCAGGTCAGAGGTAGACGAGTGTAAACGGACATAAGTCCATTTACACCCACTGGTTCATAGGGATTACTGCCCAATCAGGTCTGCCTGAAAAACTGACAGGTGGACCTGATTGGATCCTTCATGTGAAAGGGGCCTTAGAGATAAAATGAAGGGCATAAAAAATCTAGTTAGAACATGCCTATCAGTGTTGCCCAGGGAAACAGCAATCTGGTGTTCAGCAACCAGATGATCTTGAAAATTGCTACATTAACTGGTCACTTGATGTTGTTCTGACAGTCTGCCATGGAAAAAGGACAGGCTGTGATCTAGGTATAGTAAAACCTTGGTTTGAGAGTAACTTGGTTTGAAAGTGTTTTGCAAGACAAGCAACATGTTTTAATAAATGTTGCCTTGATATAGAAGCAATGTCTTGATATAAGAGTAGCATCATGTCACAAGTGAGTATAAAAGAGAAGAGAGGCGCCTCTAAGTGTAGCAATATGGTTACATTTAATGAAGGTACAACATTTAGCAACATATTGCTACACTTAGAGGCGCCTCTCTTCTCTTTTATACTCTGTAGCTCCTGCTGGATTTTGCTTCTAATCCCTGTGTGAAGGCTTCCATTTGTGAATGGACATTTTATGGTTACACAACTTGGTCACATTGCTATAGTCTTTTTATATGAACTATAAACTGAAGAACCTATTAATAAATGTTTGTGTAACAAATCATTTGAGTTTCCATTATTTCTTATGGGGAAATTTGCTTTGATATACACGTGCTTTGGATTACAAGGATGTTTCTGGAACAAATTATGCTCACAATCCAAGGTTCTACTGTACTATTGTGTCCTAGTCCAGGTGAATTCAATAGCAATGACCCGCTGTGAGAAGCTAAGTGAGACAACTTAGAGTCTACTTCCAGGTCTAGTAACTAGGTGACCGGTTTCGTCTCAAGCTTTTAACAATCTTTTTTTTTCTTTTTTAGTTTTGCATTGCCCTTCCTATTTGTCCTGGTGGCCACTGTCAAAAAACAAAACAAAAAAACAAATTTTGGAAAATCCAACATGACAGTTATCAGAGCAAGAAGTGAGGGCAAACTTCTAATGGAAAGTGAAAAATGTGGTAATATTGCGCTGTCAAGTAAATGAACAGAAAACAAATATGCATGCAGCTTAAAATGTGAGACACACACAAATAAGACCAATGTAAAGTAAGAACAAGCCGCGCAAATAACGTGATAGTTTAAACATCAAATCAACTAGCATACAAAATTATGACGTTGTGCCATTGTTAAATTGAAATCACTTAAAGCGAATGGGTTGCCCCATTCGTGATATATTTCAATGAGTCCCAGTGAAAAAATAAAAACAGATAAAAAAAATGAAAAAATCAATGTTTTATTTTCAAGAAAAGGACGCATCAGATGATAGTTTGGTGACTGGAAATATACCGCTCTCCTTCAAATAAATGGTGACATCAAACCAAAGGGAACCATAGAACAGTTAAAAGATAGAAAGGAAATCCTCCACCTTCCAAACAAACTGCCTCTTACCGAAAGGGAAGATCCCAACCAGAGATCTTCTGTTGGCGTGTGGCTTTCTACCCAGCCTAGGGGTCTATGTAGCAGGATATCCGGTATCCGATAAGTCTCCCACCGCTCACAGATGATCAGTAATAATTATGGCCAAGATGAGGAAGGAAAAAAGGCTGACATAGCGCAATCCAGTAAAACCATTTAATATAAAAATATTTAAAATCACACTTACAATAAGTAGATAAAAATTTGCATGTGAAAATATGTAGCCGGCCATATTTTCACATGCAAATTTTTATCTACTTATTGTAAGTGTGATTTTAAATATTTTTATATTAAATGGTTTTACTGGATTACGCTTTGTCAGCCTTTTTCCTTCCTCACCTTGGCTATAATCATTACTGATCATCTGTGAGCGGTGGGATATTTATTGGACACCGGATATCCTGCTACATAGACCCCTAGGCTGGGTAGAAAGCCACACGCCAACAGAAGATCTCTGGTTGGGATCTTCCCTTTCGGTAAGAGGCCGTTTGTTTGGAAGGTGGAGGATTTCCTTTCTATCTTTTCACTGTTCTGTGGTTCCCTTTGGTTTGATGTCACCATTTATTTGAAGGAGAGCGGTATATTTCCAGTCACCAAACTACCATCTGATGCGTCCTTTTCTTGAAAATAAGACATTGATTTTTTTCAGTTTTTTCTTATCTGTTTTTATTTTTTCACCGGGACTCATTGAAATATATCACGAATGGGGCAACCCATTCGCTTTAAGTGATTTCAATTTAACAATGGCACAACGTCATAATTTTGTATGCTAGTTGATTTGATGTTTAAACTTTCACGTTATTTGCGCGGCTTGTTCTTACTTTACATTAAACTTCTAATGGGAACATCTGTTTTGGTCACAACTGTCTATGATGAGATTTAACCTTACTTTGGGGGAAATCTCCCTTTGCTTCCTGTTGCGTTACCTCGACAGATTGTGAAGGGAAAATCTCCCCAGTGAGAAAAAGAGAGTACCACAGATTGGGGAGGTGGGCATAAGTGTTAATGGTCCATTTTGGCACCAGAGGGTCATTTTAATGCAATGGGAATCAACTCATATTTGAGTTAGGATGGCTGGTGTGTGTAAAACATAATTGGGGTTCTGTAATGGCATTGGCATCTAACTTCTAAGGATGCCTAGTAGAAAGTGACACAAAGAGCATGCTATGTTCTTTTCACTTTCTTCTAGCAGCACCAAAGCAAAGGATATGTGTGCCACCCATGATTCAATTTACGCTTTAGGAAGATGCACTCAGGTCATTTTTGTTTGCTCTATGTGGGACATTCAGCAGGCAAAGTTTAGGTTGATAGTAAACACTACTCTACGCATACCCACAGATGAGATCCAACGTAGTGGACAGACAGCTCATATGACTTCTGTTTAATGGAATTAGTGCCAATAGTCAATGACATTGTGCTGACTGCTGGAAGCACATTAAACAGAGATTCATCATCGTATGGCATCCTGCAGTGGCAAAGGAACCAAAACCTACTGGCACCTATACGCATCGTACCGAATAATTATCTTTATTTTAAACACTAAGTGAAGACGTATGAAGTCATGGCTAGGAGTTGTAAACTACAGGCTAAAAGAGCATTAGCAGTAGATACAAAGTATAAAACAAGTTTGTGATATACATGAAATGGAGAAAGTAGTTACTGACAGCATGTTCATTTAACACTACATCTATGGTGTATGACTGCATTACTACAAGCAATAAACTTCTCTTTCTAAATGGATATAAAAAGAGATATAAACACATATTGTAAGCTGGCATTTAGGCAGAAAAGTTGCTCATTAAACCTATCCCGTTAAAATAACACAAAGCAAATGCATGGAAGAATGGTTAGGGCCGAGATTGTTAGTGCAGAAGTTCAGGATAGTGATGTAATGGCTTGTACATACATACCCTGTACAGGATGATAGAGCTTATGTGAACTTTCCAGGCTGCACCAAAACACACTTCCCTATCCTCCTCCTCCTCCTCCTCCCCTGTGTTCAGACACACAAAGAGGAGCTCGCTCCATGCACTACTGCCTCTGTTCAGTAAAGCACTGAGCCCCACTCTTACAGGAAGGTCACTCGCTCTTCAATAAACAGTTAAAAGGAGATGCATCCAGCATTGGGGAAAGACGCGTGTCTGCAAGCAGCCGCAGGAATACAGAGCCATGGGAGCAGCCATAATATGTGCCTGTGCAAATGTGTGCGTGTCTGCTGCTCTGCTGCATTGTCAGTGCTGCCACCTAGTGTCTGGGGATGTGCATACAACAATTCATACAAGAGTTCATTTGGTTTTCAGGTTATAGATTAAAGGCATAGTCCACTTTTTGGGAAAATTTTATAAATGCATCAATTATGCAATAAAAAAATGGGTATTATCGTAAATGTTTGCAATAAAAAATGCAGAGCATCCATGATCAGTGGCATCACAGGACATGTAATGCACAGGTTTTTGCATTGCTCACCCCAAACCCCAGAGCCATATGGGGATACTGACCTTCTATTATGGGCCAGAGGAATTCATGAATAAACTAAAAGTGTAGTGACATCGCTGCCCTGCTGATAAAATGTAATGAAATGGGCTGCAGTGTGTTGTGTAAAAATACAGACATACTGGAGGTTATTTAAGAAAGGCAAATCCACTTTGCACTACAAGTGCAAACTACAAGTGCAAAGGGCACTTGAAATTGCACTGAAAGTGCACTTAGTAGATCTGAAATGAGGGGAAGCTCTGCTGATTTTATCATCCAATCATGTGCAAGCTAAAATGCTGTTTTTTATCTTCCTTGCAAGTCCCCCTCGGATCTACAGCGACTGCACTTCCAAGTGCACTTTCAGTGCAATTTCAAGTGCAACTTGTAGTGCAAAGTGGATTTGCCTTTCGTAAATAACGCCCAATGTCTTCTCACAACCCAGCTCACGGTAAGCTGCCACTGGGTCTCTAACACAGGAGGTGAGTGGAAATCTTTCAATGGGGACACCGAATCAGATGACAACTGTCTAAAATGTGAATATGTTATCTTATCATGTACACAGGGTCGTTTATAGTCATTTCTAGGCAGTGGGAGTTTTCATTGGACCGCATACATCACTGTGTATGAGCTGCAGGGGGTAGGTCGTTTTTCTTTGAGAAGCCTGTGGAAGGGGAGCACGTGTGGCTTTTGCTTCAATACAGCACTTGCGTTTCAACTACTTCACTATGGGTCCATTGTCTCCCCATCAGGGCAAAGATGCAATCCTATAAAACATGTATCGCCACTTTTTGATTTACCTTTAACTATGTAGTATAAGGGCCTGCCTGATTGCATACAAATTGAAAGTGTTTAGGGGTGACCTCATATTATATGGTTTTGGTAAATCTACAGGAAAATCGTACAAGAAAATGATATAATGTATGGTTTGCCTCAGAGTTCCAGGAGATTTACATATCATATGAAGATCCCTGAGAGTGGGAGGGGGGGGGGGGGGGTTAGGTGACATCACACCTACTACATATTCCCCAGAAGTCTTAGATACTAATATTACTTTTTATTCGAGACAAACCCCTAAAGAAAGCACACCAATATTAACTAATGAACACAATAAGTCAAATCATGTACAGTGCAAAAACTTTTTGGGCATCTGGATGTACAGATCTCTAGAGCAGTGGTTCTCAACCTGGGGGTCGGGACCCCCTCGGGGGTCAAATGATGATTTGCCAGGGGTCACCAAATCCTGGGCTGTTCCTGGCTCTCCCAGCATTTTTGTGGCCGCCCTGGAGCCTGCAGCCACCCACTCGGCCTCTTCGGAGCCTTCCATTCAGTTCATGGCATGGTTGGTGGGCGGAGACTAGAGGTCAGCTGACTGGTGAGGAATGTGAGGTGGGAGGGGTTGGAGGAGACCCTATCTCCTGATTTCCACATAGGTGTCACTGCTACGAGACACCATAAAGTCGGAGACACAGTAAACCTGGAGACACAGTGAGTAACACTACCTGTAATTAGAGTTGCCATTAAAAGGCCCCGCTACAGTTCTCAGATCAGCAGATGACCTTGATCAAGAGCACATAAGTTGGCTGATCAGAACTCCCCCCAAGCATTTCCACTGATCCCAACTCCCCGCCAGCACTGCCACTCACCCCCCCCCCCCCCACCAAGGAGTAAGAGAAGGAATAAAAAAAGAGAATACATGGAAGGGAGAGGAAAAAGGGGGAGAAAGAACAAGAAAGACGGCAAGAGAGAGGGATGAGGGGGGAAAAGAAATTAGGATAGAGAGAGATAAAGGGGAAAGAAAATGTACCATAAGGGAGTTCAATACTGTATGAGTGTAAGGGAGTGAGGGAGCGCAAATTACTTGACTTGCCTTGGGTGCCGACAACCTACACTAAATAATTTTACTGTTAGGGGTCCCCACAACTTGGGAAATTTTATCAAGGGGTCACGGCACTAGAAGGTTGAGAACCACTGCTCTAGAGGATCATGTGAAGTATAGTTTTACAACAGCTGGACAACTACAGTACATGTTGCCCTTTTGTTCCTGTGTGTGTGGACTATATAAAGCTATTTTTATTTATTTATTTTACCATTTTCACACTGTGAAGTTTCAGAAGGCTTAAACTACCAATGGGTAATGACATACAGCAGATATAGAAAGTGTTTTTGTGATTTAAAAAAATGAGACAAAGATAAATAATTTCAGACCTTTTTCTACCTTTAATGTGACATATAAACTGTACAACTCAATCGAACAACAAACTGAAATCTTTTAGGTGGAGGGAAGTCTGTTTTTGGTATGAGTCTATTAGCATGGCACATCTTGACAATATTTGCCCACTCTTCTTTGCAAAAACACTCCAAATCTGTCAGACTCCGATGGCATCTTCTGTGCACAGCCCTCTTCAGATTACCTCACACATTTTCAATCAGATTCAGGTCTGGGCTCTGGCTGGGCCATTCCAAAACTTTAATCTTCTTCTGGTGAAGCCATTGCTTTGTTGATTTGGATGTATGCTTTGGGTCATTGTCATGCTGAAAGATGAAGTTCCTCTTAATGCTCAGCTGTCTAGCAGAAGCCTGAAGGTTTTGTGCCAGTATTGATTGGTATTTGGAACTGTTCATAATTCCCTCTACCTTGACTAAGGACCCTGTTACAGCTGAAGCAAAAACGACCCCAAAGCATGATGTTGCCACCACCATGCTTCACTGTGGGCATGGTTCTCTTTTGGTGATGTGCAGTGTTGTTTTTGCGCCAAACATATATTTTGGAATTATGGCCAAAAAGTTCAACCTTTATTTACTCACTTTACGTCTTGCCACTCTACCCCATAGCCCAGACATATGAAGAATATGGAAGATTATTGTCACATGTACCACTCAACCAGTACTTGCAGCTACTTTAATGTTGCTGTAGGCCTCTTGGCAGCCTCCCTAACACATTTCTTCTTGACTTTTCATCAATTTTGGAGGGACATCCAGTTCTTGCTAATGTCACTGTTGTGCCATATTTTCTCCACTTGATGATGACTGTCTTCACTGCATTCCATGGTATATCTAATGCCTTGGAAATTCTTTAGTACCCTTCTCTTGACTGATACTATTTAACAATGAGATCCTTCTGATGCTTTGGAAACTCTCTGCGGACCATGGCTCGTGCCTAAAAAATGACAGGAAAGACCTACTAAAACAGCTGAACTTTATTCTGGGTTAATCAGAGGCACTTTAAATGATGGCAGGTGTGTACTGACTCCTATTTAACATGAGTTTGAATGTGATTGCTTAATTCTGAACACAGCTACAGAGGGTGTGTACACTTATGCAACCACATTATTTTATTTTTTTATTTTTACATCCCCTAAAAAAATTCAGTTTGTTTTTCAATTGAGTTGTACAGTTTATAGGTCACATTAAACGTGGAAAAAGTTCTGAAATTATTTATCTTTGTCTCATTTTTTACATCACAGAAACCTGACATTTTAACAGGGGTGTGTAGACTTTTTATACCCTTTGTATCTTCACATATGGTAGATTTGTCCAGTAGTACAACAACTATGGACTCTATATTTTAGCTCTTCTGCTGGGCACTTGTTGCCCACTGAAGCCCTACACAACTTAAATTTGAATAAAGTGCCAATTCAAACGAATGACCCATGTCCTGATGGCTACCAAACAAACTTGGCTATATGACTCCCTCTTCATAACAGCAGTAAACAGTAGGCTCCATAGAACCTTTATTAATGAATAACTAACAGCTAGAATGATGGACAAAATGTCCAAATTCCACCAGGTCTTGGGACCCCCGAGTCACATATTATATGCCAGCAGTTTTAGACTATGAGCTAGTTGACCTGTGATGTTGGCTTTTGACTTGGCAACTTACATGAGATGTGGGGTGTCCCCCCGTCCTTCCCTTTCTCCCCTTTTTCCCCCACCTCCCTTTCATTTTCTCCCTTTTTCTTTTACATCCTTCTAATAAGTTCTTCAGTGGTGATATTATATATATATATATATATTATACTTGATTAACTGATATTGAAACCATATGTTGATCATTTCAATTATATCAGTGACTCCACTGTGCAGCAAATTGCTCTTATTAGACTTTGTCAACTCCCATTTGTTGTATTCTCTCTGTATTATGCTTCAATAAAAAGTATTAATATTCAATGTTAGTATTTATCTCCTCAAGCTTTGAATATTAAGAGTTTTAATCATTATATATTTTTTGTGCTCTGTTAATTTTTTTGTAGTTCCTGTTAATAAATGCAGTTATGTAATACAGCTAGTCTAATAAGCTAAATTCCTCCAATGCAATGCATTCACCACAAACAAGGTGACATGAGGTAGGATGTAACAGTTTTGCTCGGAGGCTTTGATTAAACTGGAAGCTGACCTCAATATGGCGAGAGAGATTTGTCTCTAACAGCCTGGGGCCTACAGATGACATTTGGAATAACCTACTGCTGCGTGTTATCAAAGCAAGGAGTCAATAAGAAATTAACAGACTTCAGAAATTCCTCAAGTAACAGAATTTAGCTGTGAAGGCCATTTCCTCTAAACGGCTGGAATCAAAGGCAGCCTTACAAGTAGTAAGGCAGTAAAGCTAGGGTTTTCGTGGCTCAGAAAGGGTGGAAAAAAGAACAAGGCCCAAAGCCATGTACTTCCTTCGCCCTGTGACGGGTCGACAAGGGAGCTCTAACACAAGGTGACAGAGCCTGAGAGAGCAGAGAAATAGGGCGGTGTGGAAGAGGTTGCCTAACATTGTGCACTCACAATGGATTATCCAAAGATCACTGACATAGCACATCAGCTGTGACATTTGCTAGAGGATAGTGCAACAATGTGAGGCCTCAACAAAAGAATGCTTTACTCATCTGTTTTAATAATTTCATGCTAATGGCTAATTAAAGGTCATCTTACACAATAAAGGTAACTATTGTGAGGGCTAAAGGACTAATATCCTACAAAATAAATTTTACAAATTCCAATGGAAGTGGTACTGTCACTGAGGTTCTATTATTTTTTATGCATTTAAAATTTGACAAAATTATGTGCAGTATGATACACCACTAACACTAAAATTTACCAATACTGCCATCTATTTTGTGCTTTCTACATCACCAAGCAGTTCTGCATAAAAGAATGTGGGGCCTTAAAAATGTGGTGTGGCCCTGCACACTGGGGGGTCCGTGTTAGAATTCTTTGCCCATATGGAACTTTCCTCTGGTCTCCAACCTCTACAGGTTGGAATTGTCCTTGTGCAATAATGGTTGTCTCTAATTACTAGAAGTGTTCGCTGTCACTTCCTAGTAGAAATTGAACAATCCTTGCAGTGGGTTGCTAGAAACCAAAAGCCCTAATTGTAATTATTAAACCATCTATGGCTAGCTACCCAATCACTGTTTCGTATGACTTCATCTAATATTTATGGCTACAATAAAACTTATGTAAACTCATGTTAAGGTTTCTATAGAATTCACAAATCCACTAGTTTTTTTTACCTCTATATAATTCTCTTCCATCCCCTGAGTGAAGTCAACCTGGTGCCCACAGCACAAGGCACACATCGTATATCAAAAGGAACAGTATAATGTCCCTTGTGCTGATTTTTTTTTAAAACAAACAGTTTAGGCTTTATGACTAATTCATGTGTCAATAAATAAGGTCACATGCTGTGAAGGTTTTCCAAATGCATACACAGTATATGAAATATGTCACAAATAAAAAACAATCCTAACTTGCATATTGACAAATCAAAAAGAAACTATTAATAATAAAACATTATTTCCCCCCAGCTTAACAGGTATTTTTTTTGCGTTATCCTGCATGTTGTCAGATATAGAGTATCAATATTTTGCAATTAGATAATCTGAGAGCAGCTTAGGTTTCGCCTCATTACCATTCAAGTCTTTTTCAGCTAGCAATGCGTAGAGAAAAGCCATTAATAAAGAGAAATGGCCATTTGTGACAATGCTGCCTCCAATCTAAATGTGATCAGGACCAAGGGAAACCTTCTGGAGAGGCTGCTGAAATGATGGGTCTACTATTAAGTGCTAAAATAATGGAAATCATCAGAGCACGAAAGTAGTAATAATAAGGTAAAGATTTATTCCTCAAATCACACCTCATGCTAAAATGCATGTATTGGCCACATGTGCTTTGTATCCCAATCAATATTCATAAGAATTCAATGACACTATGTCAAT
The DNA here is from genome assembly GCF_905171775.1 of Rana temporaria. Lineage (NCBI taxonomy): Eukaryota > Metazoa > Chordata > Amphibia > Anura > Ranidae > Rana > Rana temporaria. The sequence continues at coordinate 74,306,451 of NC_053500.1, read as the reverse complement.
AGTTCCTATAGAATATATGGCCTATGGGTTGCAAATATCTACCTTAACTGTTTAAAGGCAATGAGAACGATTTATACATTCTATGATGCCAAGGACAAATTAACTGTCATCAGTAGTGAAAAGGTTCAAAAAATAATCAAGGCATATGTCAAAATCCCTCAGTATACAGCAGGCTTTTCTGAAAATCAGTTATAGCTCTGATTGACAGGTTGTGAGAAACCCATTTTTACTGCCTCATGAAACTGAAAATCATTAAAGTGTCAACTACAGTCGCACCGTTACAATATCATTAAAGGTATATATTCTGGGGAAAAAAACAGTAGGCACATTTGGTTGTTTGAGCTATTTGGTACATGTGGGTTTAAAACTCCTCCTCCATCTGACCAATACCTTTTTGCATATCAAGATGGCAGGTTAGTAAAGCAGATCATATGACTGATGCCAAAGAACTTGCAATGTGGTCTCTATTTCTTAGTCCAAGCCAGAGTCATCTTAGATAGTTTATTTGTTTGTTATCTGTAGGGATACCTTATGGGCATGCATCAGCTTTTGTTCATGTCAGAACTGTTTATTTCCCCATACAAGTCAATGGGAATGCAAAAGCAACTTCAAGCTCTATAGCTTTTGTATTGCAGTACTGTATTGCAATTGAAGAATAAGGTTGCTTCATGTTTTCCGTTCTTAGGCTTCATGTACACGGAACGTTTTAACAACCTCTCCTGAACGATTTAACTTGATAGATAGTAACCCACGTTTAAAACGTCCATTTAAATGCCGCATTTAGAAGCATTTGGCGCTTTAAATGCCTGTAAACTCAGCTTCTAAATGAATTTTTTTGCGTTCGAAAAAATGCCTCTAAACTCAACTGCCTAGAAACAACTGTAAACGACCCTGTGTACATGGACAGATAAGATAACATAGAGGAGAGTTCAGGGGCAGCTGAAAAAAACTCCCAACTGCTCCTAAATGTCCGTTTACCAGCAGCAGTGTACATGAGGCCTTACTATGACAGGACTGACTGAACTAGAGGAACTTCTAGCATATTAAAGTAGTCCAAAGACATTTTCAGAGATATTAACCCTTCTGACAAATACGTAAGTCCAGAACTGCCCAATACTCATTTACTGCAAAAATGTATTATCATAAAAGCTTCCATTATCATTGATTGGCAGAATTAACCTCTTGAAAATGAAAATTCTCCCGGTTATTCTATACTTTCTGAGGAACGCTCCGGTATGGATACCGAAGTCCTTCTTTCGGAAACTGGATAGTCTCACAAGCTCGTTTCTCTGGGCTCCAAAAATGCCTAGGGTGGGGTTGAAAGTCCTACAAGAACCGTGTGGTCAGGGGGGACTGGCGCTTCCTGACTGGCGCAAGTACTACTTGGCTGGTCAGTTGGTGTTTGTTCACAGATGGCTGAGCTCAGATGCGGAGGGATTCAGCCACAGTGCTTGAGGCTGCCCATCTCGGATCATACGAGTCCCTGCGATTGGCCATTCATAGAGGTACGGGCAGGGACCTTCCGCTTATACATTCAATGAAAGCTACGATCAAAGCATGGGAGGAGGTAGAGAGGTTGGCCTCTCCGAGTTATACAGTATTTTCCCCCTCAACACCGTTGTGGATGAACCCTAAACTCCATCATTTCTACAAACTAGATGGTGCACCCGGATGGGCGTCTAAGGGGGTTAAACTACTCAAGGATGTTACTCGGGATGGTGAACTGCTAACATTTGATCAATTAAAAGCCAAACACGACCTTCCGAACTCTCAGCTTTTTCGCTATCTAAGCTTGAGACATGCATTTCAGTCTCAGTTTGGATCGCAGAAAGTTGAATCTTTCCCCTCTAGGTTGGAAGACTTACTTATGACGGAGGATCTGCCCAAGACCTTGTCAGTAACCTACAAATAACTTTTTAAGGCCAGCCCCAAAGCATTACTCAAGTGCAGAGAGAGATGGGGAGCAGAGGTTCCGGGTGTACAGGGAGAGGAATGGGATGAAATGTGGGACCGTCCATTCAAATATCTAGTGGCAGCGAGAGACAGGCTAATCCAGTTTAAATTTTTACATAGAGTATACTATACTCCGGCCAGATTGGCATCGATTTATCCATCGGTACCTGCCGAATGCTGGAGGTGTACGTTTTCCCCTGCTGACGCGCAACATGTGTTCTGGACCTGCCCCCAGATCCAACAGTTCTGGACTGGGGTCACGGCCTGTATTGCAGAAGTGCTGGGGGTACCGGTCCCACAGGAGATTAGTGTTTGTTTACTGGGATTGGTGGAGGAGGTGGTGCCGTCTAGAGCTCACAGAACATTATTGAGTATCTTGTTGTTCTATGGAAAGAAGGCCATTTTGCTCAAATGGAAGAATCCAGGGGCCCCTGAGATTGCTTTTTGGAAGGGTTTGGTGAACGCTATGATGCCTTACTATAAGGCAACGTACCTATCCCGGGGATGTGTCGGAAAATTTGAAAAGGTGTGGAGGGCCTGGTATGAATCGGATCACACGGTTGGGTAAAGAGAAAGAAGGCTGATGTATGATTAACTAGGTATATAAGTGGGGTAGAGCTCCTGTTCCAGGTGTTTCGGGGAAGCTGTTGGTGGCATGCCAAAGAGGGGAGTATTGATGCTGAAGGTGTCCTGATTTAAGGTTGGGCGGGGACGGGAATTGAGTAGGGGGGGTGGGGGGGAGGATTGGGGAATGTTTTGTATTGAATATGCCATCTGCGATGGCACAGTTTTTGTGTTCCTGGTCATGTTGGCCGATAGTTAAGCTTGGCGGTGTGCCAAGGAATGTTTTTTTGTATATATGCAAAAACCTTTAATAAACAGAATTTTCAAAAAAAAAAAAAAAATGTATTATCATGTTCTACCCTCCAGGATAGCCACTCAATATGATCACTGTAAATAAAACAATAATCCCCATCTAAATGCCATTATTTACTTACTGTAGCTGCTGGTCAAGTGGGACATCGTAGCTCTGGGTCAGCAGTCCCCCCACCTGAAATCAATGGTGGTGAGGAACCTGGAAGAGGTCCTTAGGTGAGTCTATCTTGCGTCAAAAGCAATGGGGAAATATGCTAAGTACCATGGGTTAGAGGGGGTGGGAGGGATAGATGGTAAAAAAATAAAATAATTTTAACCCAGAGTTCTGAGTCAAGAGCTCTAAATTTATGTCAATAATCAGAAACTCTCTGCCAAGACCAATGCTAGCCCCATGTGTAACATTTGTGTGAGAACTGAGGACATTTTCTACCATAAAAAGGTCACATTTATCAGGCTATAGAAATTTGCCATCAATACTTTCAAAAGAAACACTTTTAAACAACTAAAGAACCAAAATTGTGGGAAACATCGGTAAAAACTACTGCAAAGCCATTTGAAACACATTTTCTATTCATTTCCACAGCAATTTTATTCATTTAGTTGCCTTAAAGTTCTTGGGATTCAGGAGACAGGTACTTATGTCTTAGGTACTATGAGATAGTCCTTCCTCCAGTGTCTTGTGGTAAAGTATTACTGTACCTCCTCACACACAACCTCTCTTTCCAATTTCTTCTTTTCTCACTCCCCTTCTTTGCTACTTTATATTTCATGGTTACTAGGTTTATATGTATTATTACCACAAATAAAAAACACCAGGCCCATCCCTGAATAAAGGTATTTTTCTCTTGAGATACAAATATAAAGTATACATAGATAGTAAAACATTCATTTTAGTTAACGAGAAGCAAACCCTTTACACAATTAAAACTGTAAGGAAACAACACACATACAGCAATATAAAGCATGCTTTGACACTGTACAATAAGGCACATAAATATTTCTTAGCCTTTTACTTATATGTACACTGTTTCTGTTAACCTTATTGTAAACTAAATTTCTGTGGACAATTTCATAAGAATGTCTTTTCAATTGAAAATGTATAAAAAGCTTCCAAAACTGATACATGTATGGTCGGCATACATCAACTAGCATATGATCTGCAACCCAAGGCACTCACACTTTAGTAGATAAAACCTTTCAGATGCTGGGTTTCATTGTGCCTTTTGGTTAATGCAGACCTAGTTCAAGATGCTCACATCGTAAGACCCTTCTGTTTACTTGACTTGTATAGTTATAGCCAAACAAGCTCTATATTGTGACTGCGTGTATAGGTCCAAATGTTATAATATCAAAATCACAAGAAGACAAAGTAAAACGTGCAGTTCCTTCCACTAATAAATGTGAAACCTATGATTTTCTACACAATATACAGATTTTTACTATCTGCTATTAACTTCCCCTTCACCAAGGTTAGAATAGTTAGTCCTTTGCAAGAATCCCACCATTGCCACCTTCAGAGTCCTTCCCAGAAAATTCCCTTTAGTCGGAAAACTACCAAACCATTATAGTAACTAAATAAACTCTAAAGAAATAAAAAAATCTTTACAAATTTGTGGCTAAACCTTTAAGGGTGATTTGCTAAATGCTTGAGCTTCTGAGGAACCTCTGCTTGCTTTAAACTACTATTTGGGTAAAATCATTTTCTTATGGTTAAATTCCCCTTAGCTTTTGTTTAGAGGACAACTAAACCTAAAACACAACCTATCGTACAAAAAAATACCAAGTGCTAACAACATAAAAAATATGAGTCCAGAGATAGACAATGGTACATTGAAAACAGGGAATGCATAAATGATAGTCTTGTAAAAGGGTGCAAAGTGGTTCCTTATGCAGTGACCCTGATTTACTAAAGTAGAGCATGTTCACCTTCAACTGATTTAATAACTGAAGTAAGCAAAATGTTATCTTACTCACTATCTTACTCACTAAGCTAAGTGAAAATTCTCTTTGAAAATAGAAAATATAACTTTGGAAAGGGAAACAAGATGAAATTGTGCTGACTTCAATCATTCAACCATGTATGTTTTTTTTTATTTTATTTTTAAATTAATGGGTATTCTTTGCAAAGTGAATTTTAACTTTGCTTCACCTAATTCAGTAAAATAAGTACAAATTCACAATTTACTCCATTAGTAAATCAACCCCACAGGGACTTTCTACAGTATATGCCTGTCACTAGTGTAGTGATTGAACTGCCCCCTGTACTCACAATCTTCTAATCTACAACTTAAAATCTATATATACATATATATTTTATATGGTTGAATAAAGACACCGATCCATCCAGTTCAGCCTGAAAGAGAGAGTGTGTGTGTCTACTCTTTTCCATATCTTTCATTGTTCTCACCAGGAAACACATACATTTTTTTTTTTCATTTTCATTAATTTCTTTAATTTTCAGAGGCCTTCAAGACCCACAGCAACAGACGAATGCATGGCAAAAGCATATCTAACTATTACATGTTATATTGGAGCAGTGGTCCCCAAACTGTGTGCTGCCCTTTGCTTGCCCATATCTGGCCATTGGGGCAATAATTTCTCCTACTGAGTACTGACACCAACGATGAGGCACTATTCCTTCCACTGACACAAACAGTGAGGCACTACTCCTCCCACAGACACCACTGATGGGACACTAGTCATTTCGCTGACACCAACAATGGGACACTATTTCTCCCATTGACACCAACAATGAGGCACTAATCCTTCCTCTGACAGCAATGATGAGGCACTAGTCCTTCCACTGATACCAGTCAAACTGCACTATTCCTCCTAAAGACATAAATGATGGGGCACTATTTCTTCCACTGACACCAATGATGGGGCACTAGTCCTTCCACTGATATCAGTAATAAGGCACTATTTCTCCTAAAGACATAAATGTACATGTTAAATGTACATAATATAACTGAGTACTAACATTTATAGGTAAAGTTGATCCAGGGTAAATCCGATTGTCTCTCGGGGGATCAGGAAGGTATTTTTTCCCCTGCTGTAGTAAATTGGATCATGCTCTGCTGTTTTTTTTGCCTTCCTCTGGATCAACTGGGGGTATAGAATTGGGCATATGGGATTGTACGATATATATATATATATTTTTTATGGTTGAACTGAATGGACTTGTGTCTTTTTTCAACCTGACTAACTATGTAACTATGTATAAATGATGGGACACTGTTCCTTCTACTGACACCAATAATAAGGCACTAGTCCTTCCACTGATACCAGTAATAAGGCACTATTCCTCTTAAAGACATAAATAATGGGGCACTATTCATTTCACTGACACCGATGATGGGGATGGGAGCATGGAAGTGTACCCCACCACCGTCATTACCTACTTGCTTATTCTGGAGTTGCCTTTTAGCAAATAACCTGACAGATTATACAATGTATAATCACAAGCCTTACACCTTATGCTCAAAACTATTTTTCTACCTTTTCCCTTCAAGGGAGCACTGCTTCTGTTTGCTAACAGCGCCAAAAGAAATGTACAGAATCTGATTTTACATCAATGAATTTATGTTCTTTTAGTGGACTATTACCATTTGGTTTGCTGTCATTTAATGATATTTGCAAAAGAACAAATTATAGATATAATAGACATAAAATGGACATATTTTACTTAAAACCAGCAAGAAGATCATTTATAGTATTCACGTCCACATCAACACCTGCCTATGCTTTTCCTACCTGCTGTAAAAGCTTTACATTCTATTAAACGGCCGTTCTTCATAATCATGGAACGTTCAGATGACAGTGCAGAGAAAACGCTGCTGAATTACTTATGGTATAAGACAAGTGTCACCTCTGCTGGCTGCCTGTTATACAGACATGCAATAAACAGTGTGTCGGCTTAGCAGACCTCTAATTATCCGCCATTTATTTAAATGGGGTATCACGCCAAAGTATCAACATCTGCAAGATACAAAAGACCAAAACACCAGGTCTTTGTATGTATGCAAACAAGAGCAAAAGTAAAGGCATCATTCAGTTCCCTTTTTATACATTTCTCAATCTAAAGGCTTTGATATGACAAAAAAAATTATATACAGCAAGTATAATATAAATGTGTGCAAAGTAAAAAAAAAATAGACACATACACGCTCACACAATACAATACTTTATCCTTATTTTTTAACCTCCCTGGCGGTATTATTCTTTCAGAAAAAAGATGCTGAAAGCGGTACCATTATTTGCAAGGAAATTTAGCGTTTTATACTGTAGGCCTGTAATTCTTAGGAATAACTCACTTAAATCTGACCAAACCAGAGTCTAATAGGCATTCCGGGTATGACATTTTTTAAAAAACAAAATTATAAAAGATAATATAATAAATAATTATAAATAATTATAACAAATAATAATATAATTCTAATAAAAATTATTCAATAATGTAATCAACTCAAAATCACTGAAATTTGCTCAGTTGCAGAATTGTCGCTGTCATTATTATTTTTTTTTGTATGACGAATTTCCCCACAAATCGCTATCGCACAATTCTGCAAGTGATTATCATTTATTATCGCTGTTTTCTAGCTGATCTAAAACCATTTTTGACATAAAGGGACACTTTTGGTTGCTATGGACAATATACAGTTTGCAGGGAGAAATAACCGTTTTTATTATATAAAAGAACATGTAGGGCACTGGGCAGACCACTAGGGACAAGGGGGGTGTGTATTTTTTACATACAGTACTGTAATCTATAAGATTACAGTATACTGTATGTATAGTGTTTGTTTACCTTTTTGAATTTGGCACCGATCTCCGCCCCCGTGCGTCGTAACGTCGCATGGAACGGAGATCGGCAGCACAGGAGGACACTGTGTGAATCGAGCGAGGTCCCGCTCGCTCACACAGCGCGGTGGCATCGCTGGATCCAGGAACAAGGTAAGCCAGTGCGCGCTGCAGGCTCTGCATAGCTACCCCGAGTCACGCTCGGGAATACCGCCAGGAGGGTTAATAAGTATAATATTATTTATATTTATATACTATTATGTTATATTTACAATAATATTCACAATCATATATGTTTTTCACATTCTTGCGTCTGCATTCTTTATATACATCTCACCAACGATAATTTTTTCTGCCCTAAAACTGTATGTGATATATTAATATCCCATATCATGGGTTTACAGAGATGAACAGTCTGCCTCATTAAACTGTTATGGTCTACAAATACTGTTAACATAAAGCATTTATTGTTAAAGATGGTAATTGGTAATATTTCAGTAAATGCTTAAAACAAACCTTCAACTTATAATAAAAATGAACCATTAAAGGAAATCTATGGTCACAGCCTACCCTTTCATTGCTTAACAGTGTCATAATAGCAAACAAAAGTTTTTTTTGACAATCCAATATAAGCTTACTTTAAAAAAAATCCTTTCACAGTTCTGCCTGTCTCCTGGCCATCTCTTTCCACAACTTGCTCTGCTGTTTACGTTCAATTTCTAAGGACTATATATCCCATGGTACCTAGCTGTGTGCAAGAAGTGATTCCTGTACTGACTCTGCCTCCTAAAATTCCTCCTCTCAGTACCTCTGTAGGTCAGAAGGCAGACCGTTCTTTGCACTCACTCCATTTCCAGTACATCCTTCCTGTGGACTGGTGCCCATAACTGGTCAGGATACTCTAGGTGCGGCCGGACCAGAGTCTTGTAGAACGGTAGAATTATTGTTTTATTTCTGGAGTTAATCCCCTTTTTAAAGCATGCCAATATTCTGTTTGCTTTGTTAGCAGCAGCTTTGCATTGCATGCCATTGCTGAGCCTATCATCTACTAGGACCCCAAGGTCATTTTCTATCGTAGATTCCCCCAGAGGTTCTCCCACCAGTGTATAGATTGCATTCATATTTCTGCCACCCAAATGCATTATTTTAAATTTTTCTACATTAAACCTCATTCGCCATGTAGATGCCCATTCCTTTAATTTGTTCAGATCTTCTTGCAAGGTTTCCACATCCTGCAGAGTAGTTATTGCCCTGCTTAGCTTGGTATCGTCCTCAAATACAGAGATTTAACTGTTTACCCCATCCTCCAGGTCGTTTATGAACAAATTAAATAGGATTGATCCCAGCCCAGAACCCTCGGGGACCCCACTACCCACCCCTGACCATTCTGAGTATTCCCCATTTATCCCCACCCTCTAAAATCCCCCTTGTAGGCAATTTTCAATCCACATATCCACATACTCACCCTATGGTCCATGCCATCGCACCTTATTTTGTACAGTAAATGTTTAGGGAAAACTGTGACAATTGCTTTTGCAAAATCCAGATACACCACGTCTATGGGCATTCCTTTATCTAGATGGCAACTCACAGCCCCATAAAAGGTAAAATATTTAGGGGGTTATTTACGAAAGGCAAATCCACTTTGCACTACAAGTGCAAACTACAGGTGCAAAGGGCACTTGAAATTGCACTGAAAGTGCACTTGGAAGTGCAGTCGCTGTAAATCTGAGGGGTAGATCCGAAATGAGGGGAAGCTATGCTGATTTTATTATCCAATCATGTGCAAGCTAAAATACTGTTTTTCCCCCTCGGATCTACATCGACTGCACTTCCAAGTGCCCTTTCTGTGCAATTTCAAGTGCACTTTGCACTTGTAGTTTGCACTTGTAGTGCAAAGTGGATTTGCCTTTCGTAAATAACACCCCTAGTTTCTTACACCATTTAATAGGCCCCATTCACACTTTAAGCTCTTTTGTGCTTCTTTTCCTAAGCCTAACTTTGCAGAATCCCATTCATTCTAATTGTGTCTGTTCACACGTATACACTCAGTCACCCTATGCTCAAAAGAAGTATGTGAGTTTTTTCTTCAGTGTATTCGGGCATTTTTGATCCCACAGACTTCAATGAGAACGCCTGTAAACGTGCAATGTGTGCACTTTTGTAAATGTTTACACCTGAAGTACGCCTTTCCTCCAATAGAACTGCTCTGCCCCCTTGCCCAGCCCAGGAAACAAACTCCTGAAGTTTGCTACATATGCAAAAATGCCTGTAATACACCTGTAATACCCTTAAAAAATGCTTGGAAAATGCCTGAAGAACACCTGAAAAGATACAAACAAAACAAAATCACCAGGAGTATGTTTTGCTCAGCCTAAGGCAGTGTGTTGGCTGGGAGTTAAATATCACAATCTCTCTGTGTAGCAGAATATGTACAGTGATATATATTAAATGAAATAGTACCTAAGCTCAAAAAACTAAAATTGTATATATTGCAGCTTAACAATCCTTAGATGAGGTGGATGCATGTAATTTACAGACTTTTTTCGCTTTATTTCTACGTAGTAATTCTGTGCATAAAAGGCTTCCTGTCTCTGAATGGTGACACCCATGGTTGTCACCTAGAATGAATTTCAATCATGTCTGCCTTTGTTTATTTCTATTACATGGGGGTGAGGTAGCATATTACAGAAGATTTTTTTTTTAAAGGGTTGTAAAGACTCTCCTGGGTCTATCCCTTCCCACTGGCTGAGACAGCAGTGGTAGCCACTGTCTCCTGCTACTGTCAATCACAGTAAGCGAGCCAATGAGGAGAGAGTGGGGGTGAGGCTGAGCCACGCTCCATGTATAAATAGAAACACGGAGCAGTGGCTCAGGAGCAAGCCTGTTCGGGTACCCCCATAGCAAGCAACTAGGCACTAGGCAGGAGGGACAGGCCTGGAGCGCTAGTGGGGACCCAAGAAGAAGAGGATTGGGGCTGGTCTATGCAAAACCATTGAGCAGGTAAGTATGACATGACATTTGTTATTAAAAAGAAACACGAAACCTTTAATATCACTTTAAGGTCACAGGAAGTGACAATAACACTGCATCTCTGCCATGATCAACATGTATTTTCTGCACTTGCTGAATATGTTCTCAGCCTGAAATATAAAATTGAATGCAGCAACTATATCTAAGGACTGGTATGCTGCAATATATTAAATTTTCCTATTTAGATTTAATTATCCTAAATTAAGGATATAAAGGATATAAGCCTAGCCTAAGATTTTTTATTTGAAGGGAAGCTTTGATTGTATTTTGTACTTTTTATTTTAGGTCATTTTAAAAGTTATACATTTTCAACTGTTTTATATCTTTTATGCGAGTTTATAGCATTTATTTAGCTTTTAAACCATGAAAAAACCTACCACAAATCGGAAAACTCTAGAGAAAGATAGGACTCATTACAATATTATGAAAAGAATGCAATACTTTCCAATTCACTACAATGTCAGTAAACAGTTTCTATTCTCTGGTCTTTGCAGTTGACATCATAAGGATACACTAAATCGCTATACATATATTGGTAAGGTTTCAACGACTCATTTGCACGTGAACTTTCAGGCTTTCTTTGTAATAAACCTGTTTTAATTTCCTCTACAACCGCCATAGATGACTATACTACGAGTGCCATATAGTGTTCCACATAAGGGTCGAATACTGCAGGTAGAGGTGAACTGAAACACCAAGAGACTTGTGGCAATCACAGCAAGTGCCCATGTGGTTTTCATGTTGTAGTCTTGTGTCTTGGTCACTACAAAGGCAACTGAGGGTTGGTGTTGTTCTGTAGACTGTTAATATATATCTTTTTTTTATATATATATTTTTATTAGGTTTAAGACAAACCAACAAACATAAAGAAACATGCAAAAAAAACACCAGACAACCTGGTCATAAACGTTAGGCAATACACTCAAACATAGAAAAATATACTGACATTAGTGCAAAATATAAAGTAGGCACAGTGGTAAAAGGATCAGGTATAATACCTGGATATAGCAAAAGCGGAGGTCCAGACATTAGAGATCCGTGAGGGACGGCCCATCAGTGGTCAAGCAAGAGTAGTACAATCAGTGCTGGGAGAGGGTTAGTGGACTAGCCAACCATCTACCCCAAATTTTGTGGAAGGTTTTGTTCCGTTTCCGGAGTTCAAAAGTAAGTTTATACAAGGGAATAGCGTCATTAATAAGTTTTAACCAGAGGGATTTCAGAGAGGTCTGTGCGCCCTTCCAGGACAGTAAAATTGTTTTTTTAACATAGAAGAAGAGTATACAAAGCAGTCTCTTGGCATGTGATGATAGGTGTAATTTGCCAAAAATGCCTAATAGGCAGTTCTTGGGGTGGATTATGTTTGGGAGGCCTAGCGCCGATGAGATGAAAGCACCCTCTTTTTTTCCAGAAGTCCCGGACTACCGGGCATGTCCAGAAGCAGTGGAAGAAATCAGCCTCTTGGCCACAGCTGCGGAAACAGGCAGCTGAGGGCAGGAGACCCATCTTGTGTAACCTAGCCGGAGTGAGGTGGGTTTGATGGAAAATTTTGACCTGTATGATGCGGTCCCAGGAAGCAATAACAGAGGTTTTATACGTATCACTAAATTCTGACCAGTCCAGAGAGGTCCATTTTACCTGAGCTTTGTGAAATCTGGGGTTAAAGTCAGTCATTAGGGCTGCATAATAGGTGGAGACAAGTTTAGTGAGATCTGGCTGTCTGAGCAGTTTTTTCCAATTGGGGCAGGTCAGTGGGATCATCCAGGGAGCCAAACTGGGCACGAATAGGGTGCCTGAGCTGGTAGTAATAAAATAGGTACGATCTTGGTAGATCGAAGTCTAAATGTAGCTGAGAAAAAGATTTAAAGCCCTGAGCGTTGTACAGGTGGCATAAACATTTACCCCCCCTGGAGTACCAGCGATTTGGATCAGGAAGGGAGTATAGTTCCTGCAGATTAGGGTTAAACCACAGGGGGTTGTTGGGAGATTTCAGCCAGGTGTGCCTGGATACTTTTGTGACAATATAACGGAAAGAGGAAAGGGAAGTGGCAAGTAGGGAGGTTCCTGGGGGGTTGGGGACCCAGCCTCTGTAGATAATATTATGTAAGGTTTCCAGAGAAGATGCGATGGCTCCCTCCGTGGAGGTACAGGCATTGACCGGAACCGGGCACAGCCAATCATGGCTGTGCACTAACTGGGATGCCAAATAATATAGAAAGAAGTTGGGAAATGCCAGGCCTGCCAAGTGCACTGGCAACCGTAGTGTTTCAAGCGCTACCTTGGGGAGCCATCCTTCCACAGGAAAGTAGTACATATTGAATCTATGCGTTTAAAAATAGATTTAGGTATTTTGCAGGGGGAATTGGCAAGGATATAGAGTAATCTCTGTAGGTAGATCATTATGAGGACGTTGGCCATCCCCATAAGATCCAGAGGTAGATCCATCCACTGCTTGGTTTGCTCCTGAAGGCGGACCAATAGAGGATCTAAGTTATTGGCGACATATAAAGATAAAGGGGTCTGCACCAGAACCCCAAGGTACCTAAAGGAGGATACCACTTGAAGCTTGGAATTTGGGTGAATCAGGGGAGGCTCAGCCACATCTAGGAGGAAAAGACAAGACTTAGCCCAATTCACCCGGAAGCCAGAATGGTCTCCAAAGGTAATAATCTCCACCAACAGGGCCTGAAGTGATTCATTAGTATCAGCCAGATACACCAATATGTCATCTGCATAAAGGTAAATGCACTCCTCTATATTAGCAATTGGGAGTCCTTTAATCGAGGGGGAGGAGCAAATGTGAAACGCAAGTGGCTCCATGGCCAGGGCAAACAAGAGGGGTGACAACGAGCACCCCTGTCGTGTGCCCCTAGTAATCGGAAAGGGGCCAGTGATAGAGGAATCAACCCGCAGGGGAGGCATGAAGGAGTTTTATCCATGCTACAGCACGGGGGCCAAAGCCATACATCTATAACACCCGAAACAGATATGGCCATTCCACACTGTCGAATGCCTTGCAAGTGTCCAAAGACACAATAGCACGAGTGGGAAGACAGTCGTGTTGATATTGCAGGTTTTGAAACAGCCTGCGGATATTCATTCTGGTGGACCTGCCCGGGATAAAGCCCCCTTGGTCACTATTGACCAAGGACGTGACTACAGTGTTCAAACGGTTTGCCAATATTTTGGCCAGAATCTTAACGTCCACATTAAAAAGAGAAATTGGACGGTAAGATTTGCATTTAAGTGGGTCCTTACAGGGTTTTAATAGAAGTACAATCAAAGCCTCTCGCATCGTTGGGGGGAGGATCCCGACATCTAGAGCTTTGTTATAGGTTCGCAAAAGAAAGGGGCACAAAAGGTCTTTAAATTGTGAGTACCATTCAGTCGGGAAACCGTCTAAGCCCGGAGTCTTATGTGCAGGCATTTGTGAAATGGCTGCAGCAATTTCCTCAACCGAGATAGGTGCATCCAGCACTTCACGCCCCTCCGTTGACAAGGAGGGGAGAGATATGTCAGCCAAGTAGTCATTCAATTGGGAGTCATCGTAATCAACCCTAGAGGTATACAGGTCTTTGTAAAAGCATAAAAAGGAGTCTAGGATATCCCCTGGGTTGTCACTGATGGGGCCTTGAGCAGTAAGGATACGTGGGATGGAAACAGGAGAATGGTCAGGTCTAGTCAGATATGCCAAGAGACGTCCGGCTTTATTACCATGTTCAAACGATTTTTGTGTGGCAAAAAGTGTGTGGATCCGCCATTAGGACATCACGAGCCAGCAATGAAATAATAAAAAACATTAAAAGTCCGCCATAGGCAGCAACCTGAGAAAAAATATAGGAGTCAAAAAGTGCAAAAAGAAACATAGAAAAAAAAAAGAGAAAAAAACACCAACAAAGTCCCAGAAAGTCTAGATAAAATCCCTTGCCCCCCTCCCCACTCGGCCAACCCCAACATAGCGAGCCTCGGATCCCTGAACTGTAAAACGAAAACCCCCCTCCTTAAAGGAGTTGTAAGGGAAAATGTTTTTTCACCTTAATGCAATCTATGCATTAAGGTAAAAAAACATCTGATGCTGCTGACCCCCCCCCTGAGCTCCCCTTTTACTTATCTGACCCCTCGAAAGTCCCACGTGCGGTCCCAAGATCCTCTTCGCCGCTCAGCCTGGCCGCTGACTGGCTAGAGCAGATGGATTGAGAGCAGTGCAGCCATTGGCTGGCGCTGCTTTCAATCACATCCAGTGACGCGCCGAGGGGCGAGGCCGAGTGATATGGCCGCTCGCTGTTTCACGGGAGCGCACCCGTAATTACTGACCACCATGCGAGCTCTTGCATGACTGTGGTGAGTAATTGCGGGGAGGACCAGAGACAGCCGCGAGGGACCATAGAAGACGTAGATCCGGGCCACACTGTGCAAAACGAACTACCTTACAGTGGAGGTAAGTATAACATGTTTGTTATTTTAAAGAAAAAAAAATTCCTTTAGTAACCCTTTAAACTGAGGGAAAGCTGTACCGTGGCCTCGCCACTAATTGGTATGGTGGGTGTAGTGGAGTCCAGAGTGACTTCCGAGCAGCATTGTAGGGGTGAAAAGCATCACAGTCCAATAGCGGATGCAGAATAGTTACATAGTTACATAGTTACATATAGTTAGTTACATAGTTAGTCAGGTTGAAAAAAGACACAAGTCCATCCAGTTCAACAACAAAAAATAAAAAAACAAAATAAAAAACACAGATTGCAGAGTAAACAACCGGCAGAAATTGTAGGGGATATGCCTGTTAATATGGAGGAAGTTCAGTCTATTAGGATTAAAGATGGCAGGGTAATAGTTCTCAGGTCTATTGCAGGGAGGCGTACCATACCTTCATGAAAATCTGACAGTGCAGTCAAGGCAAATGAGTTCTCCAAAATGGAAGGATGGACATATCCATAATCAGTTCAAGGCAAACATATAGGAGAATGCAGGGGCCTAGGACCACAGATATTAGGCAGCCCTGTGCCTAGGAAGAACTCCGTATCGATCATTGAGCCAGGCCATAGCCTCCTTGGGGTTGTTGTAGAAGTGCGCTTTACTCTCATAAATGATGCGCAGCTTGGCGGGAAAAAGCATGGTGTTGGAGAGGCCCTCCATACGCAGGCGGGCCTTCACTGCCGCAAAGGAGGTGCGTTGTCGCTGGACATCTGCTGAAAAATCGGGGTACACTGAGATGGTGTTGCCATTGTATTTAAGTGGACCCTTCTCCCGGACCAGACGCAGAATAGCAACTTTGTCTTGGAAGTTGAGGATCCTTGCTATAATGGATTGTGGGGGTGCTCCAGAAGGTGGGGGATGCGGAGGGGTGCGGTGGGCACGCTCAATGACATAAGAAAAGGATGGTGCGTCAGTCTCAAAAATGTCTCTCAGCCAATTATATAAGAATTTATCTGGGTGGGAGCCCTCCGCCCTTTCAGGGAAACCAACGAAGTGGAGGTTGTTCCTCCTCGAACGATTTTCCAAATCGACGATTTTGGCGTGGAGGGCCGCTAATTTCCCCCATTAGGTCCCTCGCTGAAACAGCTAAGGGGTGGACAACATCCTCAAGGGAGCTGATACGTTCTTCAGCCTCCCGAGCTCTGTCCCTTAAATTTTTCACATCTTGCTTCAGGAGACAAAAGTCCATGCGGACTGATGCAATCTGTGCAGTGAGAGAGGCCTTGCAGTCCTGTATAGCATGCATGATGGTGACCAGGGTGGGCTCAGCAGGAGGGGTATCAGGGCCACCCTCACTGCCTATGGGGAAGTCCTGAGACTGCAGGGGGTCTGGCTGTGCACCGTGGGGAACAGGGGCAGATTCACTCAACAGAGCCTGTGATTTCTTGGAGCCATCTTGCCATCTGAATCGGGCCTACTGTTCTGCAGCGGATGCTGGCCTGTATTTCACTATGGATGCCAGCCTGGAATGTTCCCACTACCGTGGGGAGTATTTAGAAGTTAGTCCGATGCAAATCGGACTTAGGATGCCTGTAGGATGCCACTCGGAAGACAGAGCTGAAGTCTCAAGCCCCATACACACTATCAGTTTTCCTGCTGGTTTTCTCTTTAGGTTTACCAAAACCATGTAGTACAAGGACCTGCCTGATTGCATTCAAATTGAAACACTTAAGGTTTGACCTCATATTAGATGGTTTTGGTAAACCTGAAGAGAAAACCATCAGGAAAACTGATAGTGTGTATGGGGCTTCACACGTCTGCTCCCTCTGCCATCCGGACACGCCCCGACTGTTTATATCTTTATTTTACTACACGTATACAGTCTTTTCATTTACGACCAAAGGATTCCCAGAGCACCATGGGTTATCTGAAGGGACACAGGAGCAGTAGAAGCCTGCCTTGAAGTTCATGATGTATGGCTGGAATCCTAGGTGGAACCACTCTCTATGAGTCATCCTTTTAATATTTTTTTATAAATATAATATTTTTTGTGAGCCATATTAAATAAAGAACATACATACACACACACACAAGCAATACAGTATATATTCCCTTTCTATGATTATTGGCCTCACAATGAACTCACAACAGCTCATCAGGATTTCCTTTACTGGAGTCTAAACCAGTGTACAATTCTGACTGGTCACTATCTATACTTTATCTTAAAAAGCATCAATGAAAAGCATTTTCTTTCTATATATTCTCAAAACGTTTGCAAAACTGTATTGATCACATTCATTGCATAATCATTGGTGTCATAAACACTTTGGTGACAAAATCTGGTGACCAATCAGCAAAGCCAGTCTGACCAAACTCTAAACTAAAATTTTACCAAAAACATTATGTTGCCTTGGGGAAAAATCTGAAGCAAACAATCTTTCCACTGCACAAGAAAACACTAGGTGTCAAAAAATGACACTTTTTTTCTACCTCTAAATGCCTCTCCACATTAGTCTACATGTCCATTCACATATAGATGAAAAAAATAGAGCTAGCACGTTCAGAAGAGGAGTGCTGTGCCAATAAAAAATGTCTGACGCATCTAAATGGGTGTGAACGCATCTAAAAACGCATTAATGCTAAGCACATCAAGTACTTTTGAGAGTTTCTTCATTACAGTGTTTTTATGGTGCTTTTCTCCTGCCAGGAGCAAACGCAATGTGTGCATAGGGCTTAAACAGTAATGCCTCGTACACACAACCGAGAATCTCGTCGTAAAAGAAACGTTGTTTTCCTCGACGAGGTTCTTGTCAAGCTTGACGAGATTGCTGTCAAGCTTTCCTTGCATACACACTGTCGAGACAAAATCTTGTTGTTTTCAAACGCGCTGACGTACAACACGTACGACGGCACTATAAAGGGGAAGTTTGATTCCACTGGCGCCACCCTTGGGGCTGCTTTTGCTAATCTCATGTTACCGCGTGTTAAGTAAAAGTTTGGTGAGAGACGATTCGTGCTTTTCAGTCTGTTACAGCGTGACGAATGTGCTATCTTCATTACGAACGCTACTTTTACCGAAAGTGCGCTCCCGTCTCATACTTTATTCTGAGCATGCGCGGGTTTCTAAGCATACACACAAACTTGTTTCTCGTCGTAAACCAGCCCGACGAGAACCATTACCTGAAAATTGAGACTCCCGACGAGAAAAAAGAGAGCATGTTCTCTTTTTTTCTCGTCGAGATCCACCACAGTTTTATCGACGAAAAACATACACACAACCGTTTTTCTTGTCAAAAAAGCTCTGCCAGCAGGTTCCTTGATGGTTTTTGCAGAGGAAAATGGTTGTGTGTATGAGGCATATAAGATATTATGTGAAATCAGCCATTTTCACTTTTCAAAGGGTTTGAAAAAAAAACTGGCTGTGCTGTTCAAGCAAACCAATGAAATCTTAAAGTGGTTCTAAAGGCAGAAGTTTTTTTTACCTTATTGCATTAAGGTAAGAAGCCTTTTGGGTGCAGCTCTCCCAGCCACCCCTTATCCTTACCTGAGCCCCATTTTGATCCAGCAATGTGCATAAGAGCAACAGCTCTCCCAGGTCTTTGTTTTCTTTGTTGGCTTAGACATAGGAGGGAGCCATTGGCTCCTGCTGTTGTCAATCATAGCCAGTGAGCCAATGAGGAGAAAGTGGGGGCAGGGCCGAGCCGCTCTGTGTGTGCATTCACAGGTGGGCGGCTTGGGAGTGAGCCTGCTCGAGTGTCCCCATAGGAGGCTTGCTATTGGGTGCACTTGGCAGGGAGGAGGAGCCAAGACCACTGGTGAAGGACTCAAAAAAAAGGATCAGGGCTGTGCTGTGCAAAACCATTGCACAGAGCAAGCAAGAATACAATGTTTGTAATAAAAAAAAAAAGACCACACTGAGAGACTGAAAGGAAACAGAAATAAGTTTATCAAGTGACATAACCCAAGGAATTATTTGCTGACCGGTCATCTAGAATCCCAAACTAAAGATCTGTCCATGTATGGCTACGTGCAGCAACAGACAGACATCTTTTTTTCCCAAGACTGGTACGTGTTACTGCACAGAATTATTGCTCTTTGCACTGCCTTGTTAAACAATGCTGATACATTTTTATTTGCTTTGTCAATTTTCATTCATTTAATATCTTTTATGTCTGAGAATGCTTTCAGCAACAATCCTTTATTGAAGTAATTGGTGCAGTAAAGCACAATATGCAACTTGGAAAATAATACATGTAATTTGCAAGACTAGATTATTAGTAAATCAAAGGAAGACCTGTGTATAGTTAGTGAACCAACCTATGCACAACATTAATGTAGGGACATATTTATAAAGTGGCAAGTAACTGACTGGTCATTTGCTGCTGGAAAATTCTACGCATTTATAGGCCTGATTAGCAGGTCAAATTGACCCCCACTTTATCTCCTAAGCGAGAAACATCACTGCTGTATGACCCAAATCTTCCTTAGTAAATACATCTCCAAGTGACCTTCGCCATATTTATAATATGTCCAAGTTTGCATTTACAATTACATTTGAACTCTCCCTTTTTAAACTTTGAATTGTTTATTTTATTACTGATTAACCATAGCTCCCATGAATAGCAAGGGTCATTGCCAATAGATGGTGTGAATGCTCAAATGAGCTTGGGTTTGACATTTTTTTTATTTATTTTTTATGAATATGTCCAACAAAAATTAAAAGACCTTTATTTAATGCCATCATAAACTGACCTGTAAGGGTAAGAGCAACCAAGCAATGTTAACCAAGTTAAACTGTTTCAATCTAGTTTGGACATTGTATGAACATCAGGTATAAGAATAGATCAAATGACCTTCCCAACCACTATGGCTACTGAAGAATATGTAATAGTGATACTTACAAGCTTATAATACATATATATTTACTTTCTTTAAAAAACAACAACACACCATATAGAATATTTCTTAAAAAAGAACCCCTAGAATAGAAAGGTGTGAAATGAAGGCGCTTCTATCCTTTCTGTGCCCTTGAAAATCCACAGTGTCCTTTCATAAGGATGTAACGTGACCAAAACTCTTGAGGACCAGAGTAACATATCGCCTTTCCAGAGTAATCACAAACAAGCATGGCTAAATCAGTAATAGTAATAATAATAATTTATAAATAAATCTAGGACCTTTTCATCATCAACCAATAAGCAGCAGAACGATGAAAACGTTTATCCAACGCTAGACCCACAATAGCCACATCGATTTTGAAAATTAAGGTTTTGTTTAAAGACAAGATCAAGGGCATACTCTCCCCAAGTGTCAACTGCATTCATTACGGAGATATTATTCCTGTCCCTTTTCCAGTTTCATAATGAGGACTGTTTCTAGTGAGTACCTTTCACCCCATTAACATTCTGTCATGTGGCATCTGAGATACCTACTCACTATAACCTCCAAAGAAAATTACATAGAGAAAACAGATAAGCTGTCTATATAATAAACAAGGATTATCATTTTTTTAATCCAGCAACTAAAACATAATGCGTTACTCCTCCGCTGACACCTTAGGGTGTCTATCACCCGTTAGTACTGCAGCGCCATCACGCCAGTTTTTCTTCGGTCGATAAATCTACAGTCTCCCATCCAGGCAATGTGAAATCATATTTCTGATGATCGTCTTTTGGCCAAACAGCAGACCCTACGCATAACCAAAATCCATACCAAGGTCACGCCTGAAATATCACCATAAATGCTCATCATTGGGTTTGATAACACCCTGCAAAAATGTAGGTACACAACAGCAAAATAGAAAAAAAGGAAATAGCTTACAGCTTCTCTAGGCGCTCAGTCTTAGCAATATTTACAGCATTGTTCTCTACTAGCCATCCATATTTCCAACCTTCCCAATCTCCTCGCCAGCAATAAGCGCATAGCGGGAGACATCACCTTGGTAGCAGGGAAAAGGTATTGGTGATTTACACATCGACAACAAAAAAACAACAAAGTTGAGTTCCACTTACCCAAAAGCATTCTTGATTACGTATCGTTGATGTCTCTTTCCCCCGAAATCGCTATCAGATTTTGCCGAGCGGCTGCATTCGCACGCAGATCCTTCTGGCTGCCCCTGATAGAGAGGTGACTGGCCTCCAATTCGTTCACCTTCCCAAATGATACACTTATACCTCAATTAAAAGCTTAATGCTCCACTGATCTCTGCCCGGAGGAGGTAAACAAGCGGCACTCTCTCTCCACAGCTACTGGCCCTCGCTTTAACCCAATCATCGAGCACAGATGGAGAAATTACCCAGTGTAGCCTCTCCCAGCTGAGAGCTCTGCAAACCAAAAGATACTGTATTAACATACAAATCGGATGGGAGGTCTGAAGAGGGGTGGGGGTGCAGAGGCAGAGTGAGAGAAGTCGGAATGTACTTCTCCTGTCCTCTCACATTGAGGGCATGCCAGTTCTCCTATACACATACTCTACTCCTGGCACACTTCAGCGGCTGGGTTACCACTGTGCAATGTGCCGCTCTGTGGCTTTATTGAAGTCTGAGGAAGAATGACACAAAGGTGAGACTACATCAATTCATAAGCTAAACTAGACACGTCTGATAGTAAGCTCTTCAGTTCAGGCACTGTTTGTTGACAGGTCTTGTTTCCTTGCTTCTGACTTACTCCTTTTTTGTGTCCTCTTCCTATTTGCCTTTTGTGCAGTACAAAGCACACACATCATGTATAGAATGTTGAGCAAGCAGAGAGTTAAAAGGAAGGAGAAGTGAACAAAGTGTGTTCCAAGCAAAGGCTGTTTGAAGTCTGATAAGATCCAATTATCCCAGTCAGCATAGCTTTTCACTATCAGTTGGGAAAGCTCCTGCTTTATCTGATTATCATCCTTCAGGAAAATGTCGTATATAGATTAGCTTTGAAATATTTCTTCATATTTCAGACTCTGCCACTCTTCCTGGAGAATCGGTTTTGTATCCAACTACTCAATCTGTCAGATGTAGTGAAATAGCACAACTGCTTTAATCTGGAATTGTAATGTTTTCCAAATTGTATTTATGTTAATTTACGATTACTTTTTTATATTAATAGATTTCTACAAATATATCAAATAAACTGAGTAATCAATACATTGTTTAATCTGTCCATTAAGAAAAGGTTGATAAGTTAAGAATGAAGAGAAATGCATTTTGTTCCCTGTGATTCTTTACGATTTAGTAAGCTTTTAGCCCGTATTGTAAATTGCTGTCGAACAATCTTCTGTAATTACAACAACAAAGGCGGCTGCAGCAGCTGACACAAAATGGGTTAATTGGCAGCCCTGGTCATACATTTATATTTTCATAGGTGTGCGTATTTATGTAGGTATTTAATAATACTAACAGTTATTATTATTTGCAATATTTGAATTTATAAATTATTATATTAATAATAATTTGAAAATATTTTTTGAATAGCTTGGGGAAGGGTTCAAAAATCTACAAATTATTTATTTTTCTTTAATGATACTCCATGAAGTAAATTTTAGTCTAAAATGACAGGAATCTGTCTTTGGAAATTGAATGTCCGCAACGGGGCTACAAAAAAATACAAATATGACCTTTCCTCGCTATACTAAAAAAAAAAAAAATCCTCCATGTATCCACACTGGAGAGATTTCTTATTATTTCCGGTCTCAATGACCACCATCACTGAGACAAGAAAGTGAGGGAAATCCAAAATCAGCAATATAAAAAATATTTAAAGCAGAAAAATAGCTTTGGCATGTGTTCAGCTTTAAGATGTCAGTTCACAAAAAAAAAGTTTCTTAGTTTGCACCAGTAAATCCATCTGTCATTGAAAGGGTTCCCCTCTCCTTGATCCCTCATTTTGTTTACATTGCATAAAATTAGGTAGGAAGACTACATCTCCCTCTGCTACAATTTTTTTTGTAAAAGACTGGTTAGCAGTGAGGGCAATCCCTGTAATTTTATTTGGAAAATCTTTCTAATTAAGATAAAACATACAGGGTTACTCTGTTCACTAGTGTCAATGCACAATATCTGGAGTGACCCTTAAAATCTCCACATATTTATAGCAAAACATGACATCAATCTGATCACACCACATATTTCTTCCGAAAAGCCACTCCCACAAGGAGTTTAATATTATTATTTAGCTGTTATTATTTTATGTAGCTACTGTATTGCATTATGTTCTAAAGATGTAGACTGAACAGCCCCTTAGTGTCTGCAACAAGTAATTACAGCCATAAACTGATTGGACACTAAAGTTGGCTATACAAATGGCATTTGATAGAGAACTTTAGATTCCATTTTATTTTTAAATTAAAAAGTAAGCAAAGATATAAAACTTTTTTTTATCAATTGCAAGGAGATGGGATCAAAATTGCCACAGTCGAAAATGGCGTAAAAATTTGATCATTTTCACTGAAATTGTCACATTCATGTAATCTTTTAAGAAATGCTATTGAAGTAGTCAATTTATTGCCCAGTTTTGAATTTACCACAGATCTAAGTCTGGTGATCAACCAAAACTCGTGGACAGTAGGTTGCTTAGCTTTCGAAGATTACTTGGATATATTTTTGATTCCCGGTGCTTTAAAAGTGGTTAAACATGACTTAACATTTCCATGTGTATGGGAAATTTTAAAGCTAATATAAGTTTGCAGGGTCATCATAAAAAAAATAAAAATAAAAATAACCCTTTTCTGGAAACACCAGGATAATGTTGAAAATTACCAAGATTTACACAGCTTTAAACAAAAATGTAAAATACAAATAGAAGCAAACTGTCAATGTGTTTGAAGATAACGCAGGTTCTCCATGGGGAACGATTAGGTAAACCAATCCACAAAGGGAAAAAACAAACCCTTTAAACCCTTTAGTGATATACTGTGTAAAAACCTCTTTCCACCACTTCTTGATATTTCTTCCACCAACTACTCTTTTTGAACCTTTTTTGACTATGATAAAGGCATTCTTGATTTCTTTCTCCAGACTATTAGTTTATCAGTATGTTCAATTCATTTGATTTTCAAATAAATATAAAGCCATTAATAATAGGTGACAAGGATAAATGGAAGCTAAAGAAGAATCCAAAGGAAATGCTTGCAAATATGAGCGAAAAAACGAAATAGATTTTCTTGAATTAAAATATGTAATGCTGTACATTTATCTTGCAGAGCTTGCCATCTATTGTGTGTGATAAGCCAAGTGGAAAGACCGTCATCAGACTATATGCAGGGCAATGTTAATGAATATTGTGGCTAGCGTCTACGTTATAGGGGGTGATATGATCTCTCATACACTTGGCTGACTCAGAGGAGCTTCAGGGAACCTTTGGTAAGACAGTTATATTGTATGTACAGGATCTTTAAGATACCAACTGATCTAATGCCGCGTACACACGATAATTTTTCGGCTTGTAAAAAAACGACGTTTTTCAGCCTCTAGAAAAAACGATTGTTTTTCCAACTTCATCATTAAAACGTCGTTGCCCACACACGATCGTTAAAAAAAAATGCTCTAGCAAAGCATGGTGGCGTACAACACGTACGACGGCACTATAAAGGGGAAGTTCCATTCAGATGACGCCACCCTTTGGGCTGCTTTAGCTGATTTCGTGTTAGTAAAAGATGATTTGCACTTTTCTGTCTGTTACAGCGTGATGAATGTGCTTACTCCATTACGAACGGTAGTTTTACCAGAACGAGCACTCCCGTCTCATAACTTGCTTCTGAGCATGCGTGGGTTTTTTTAACGTCGTTTTAGCTCACACACAATAATTTTTTACAACCTGAAAAAAACTACATAGTTTAAAACGTCGTTAAAAAATGCAGCATGTTCGATTTTTTTTTTTACGTTTTTCAGAACCCGAAAAATGATGTGAAGCCCACACACGATCATTTTAAATGACATTTTTTTTAAAACGTCGTTTTTTACATGACGAAAAATGATCGTGTGTACGCAGCATAACAACTTGTTCAAAAAGGTTCCAGAATATGTTTGTTTTGTATTTTATCTGACAGTAATTGTTAATAGATCCCATAAAACCCCATTTTAATAGCTGACATTCTTGTAAATTTCACAGAATCCCCACATTGTACCAGATATACAATAATTTTTCATGTATTCTCCAGGTTATTTTTATTTTATACAATTTCAAAATGAAAGATGATGCAATACCTTTTAAAAATGAACGCCATTTCTATCTGATGTCATCTATGATTTTCTACAATAATAAATATTTAAATGTGGCTACCTTGCAACCATGGCACCTATAGGTATGTATTATAATGTGTCCAAAGCATACCCACAAATCAGCAATAGGAGTTTCATTTCTTTTTTGAGGATTTTTTTCAAAGGTTAATCCACAATCCAGGGATGCCTTAACAACACAGACTGGTGGTGCTTATACGGAAAGTAGACTCTCTCACTTAGCAGCCAGTTTGATACCAGCATTGGCAAGGTATATAACATTGTTAGAACAGAGAAAAAGAATATTTAATTATTAATTCATTATTATTATTATTATATAGGATTTATATAGCACCAGCAGTTTGTGCAGTGCTAATAAAATGTAATAAGATCCTTGCAATACATATATAGTTTCACATAGAGGGGCTTTTTCCCCCTCAAATAAACTACTTTTTATAATGTATATAAAAAGGTTTCCATAACTAGAATCCAGTTACAACTGTTTTTCGATTAACAATGCACACTTATATCTACCAAGTGTGCATTGAGGAGAGCAGGGAGAACACACTGGATGGTAGATGTTCACATTTTCTTTTTATGTTGATACTACAATTGCAAAAAGTAAATAGCAGTAAAATAGCAATAAATGTAGAGAAATGTATTTTAATCTACAATTCTGTATCTCTTAAAGCCACTAACACTAACACTTAACACTAAAAATAATTATTCAAAATGGCCAAACCCTCAGTGAATGTAGCAATACATTAAGACAGTAATCTGGAAACTGACATGGTTGGCCAAAACATGTCAACTGCTGTCTGATGTCAACCAAGTGATTTTCTTTCTGATTACCATTTCAGAAGCTCAATATTATAGCCAATACTTGTCATGGGCTGACATACAGTACACTCTATAACATCAAGTCTGCTGATCACTATTTTACACTTCCTTCAGTTTATGCATAACCCTTTATTATTTCTTATATTATTTATATTTATTATTATTTTCTTATATTCTATAGCTAAATGTGATGTTATAAAATTTCCTGTTGGGAAACAGTGTTGTCCAAAAAGCCCAAGTAAAAAAAAAACGGCACCCAGGTGCCAAGTACAACTAACATAGAAAGCCATTTAAATTGACTCAATCACACGAGTCTTACCCCTATTTAAATGACAATGATCCCTTTTCACACAGCCTTGTCCCAACAGACTTCTGTGGGGTCACCTTGCAAAACATCATGATCATCCCATTATATGCATCACTTGTTCTCACAGAACCCTATTCACTAAGGAACAATGGACATTACAGATCATTAAATACTATTAAAGTGATTTAATGGACTATAATGGATTTCGCAGCATGGTGAGTAAACCTATAGGATTAAACTAGGAGCCCTGCTAAGGACTCAAAGCGCACCACTGAATGCAGCTTCATATCACCAGACAATCAATAATAATAATAAAATTGCCATATATCCAGAGCTTGATATCAACTGATGTGCCAAATATTCCAATATTTTAGAGAGTTGAAAACTCCAATGAGACACACCTGTCTAGTCTGGGGCTCTAAATTTAACTTGTCCTTTTTTCCAGCCTGAGGCTTCTTTCTTTCTCTCTGTGTTTCCGAGCTTTTGCTCGCTGTTCTACCTTTTTCTTCCTTTCCTTTTTCCTCTATTGTGCAAGGGGTGTTTTTTTTTTTTTTATTTTTTTTTTTATTTTTTTTTTGTTGCTGTTTTATTTTTTTATCTTTATTTTTTCTTTTGTTTTGTTTTGTTTTTTTTTTTGTTTTTTTTTCTTTCTCCCCCGTTTTGCGGATAACTCCGTTCCCTCTCCCTTTTATCTGCTTTGGCCCCTGGGCCTCTTGGCTCAGGCATATCGCACTGCCCCCCGGCCCCGGCTGGGGTGACGGTGGTAACTTGTGATTAGTTCCTTTAATAGTATGTTTTCTACTATGTGCTTTATGTATACCTTTGTTTTCGCATCCCCTGCGTGGGAATTTGTCGATTTGTCTAAAATACTTTAATAAAAAATATTGTACCAGAAAACTCCAATGAGACAGAATATATTGTGGCCAACTAGGAAAAAAAATGTCATCCATCATTGGTGGAGCCCACACTTAATATGAAAATGATATATATTTAATTACAGAAAGACAGCAGAAACACAAGTTGCAAATGTAGCGACTTAAAATAAAATGTAATGCACTGAAATTACAGGATGAATAAACAATGTACTTAAAGTACTTTCTACAAAAATCAAAAATGGTTCAGGGCCCATTTACACTTCTGCATTGCAATAACACGTGCAGAAAAATAAATGGGCTAATTATTTAAGGCACTTTCACACTGATCCATAGCAAAAACGCAAATGCGTTTTTGATGCGATTGTGGTTCTTTTTTCACAGGTATTGTGATGCCTCGTACACACGACCGAGAAACTCAACGTAAATGAAACATCGTTTTCCTCGACGAATTCCTTGTCAGGCTTGTCGAGAATATTGTCAAGCTTTCCTTGCGTACACACTGTCAAGACAAAATCTCGTCGTTCTCAAACGCGGTGACGTACAACACGTACGACGGCACTATAAAGGGGAAGTTTGATTCCTCTGGCGCCACCCTTGGGGCTGCTTTTACTAATCTCATGTTACTGCGTGTTAAGTAAAAGTTTGGTGAGAGACGATTCGCGCTTTTCAGTCTGTTACAGCGTGACGAATGTGCTATCGCCATTACGAACGCTACTTTTACCGAAGGTGCGCTCCCGTCTCATACTTTATTCTGAGCATGCGCGGGTTTCTAAGCATACAGATGAACATGTTTCTTGTCGTAAACCAGCCCGACGGGAAACACGACGAGGAAATTGAGACTCCCGACGAGAAAAAAGAGAACTTGTTCTCTTTTTTTCTCGTCGAGATCCACGACTGTTTTCTCGACGAAAAACATACACACGACCGTTTTCCTCGGCAAAAAAGCTCTCCCACCAAGTTTCTTGATAGATTTTGTCGAGGAAAACGGTCGTGTGTACGAGGCCTGACTCAAAAAACATGTTTGCTGCATTTTTTTTCATGTATTTCAAAAAATACCAGCCAAACACATTTCTACTACTATATTTTTACTGTTCATGCTTTATCAGTGCTTTGTGGGAATAGTGAGCTGCTTGTCTAAGGGCCCTTTCACCCTACAGTGCATAAAAATGCTATATGCGGTTTATAACAAATCGTTTTTAATATGTTTTTAGCGCATTTTCTGGATAGATTTCATCACTGCTTACAATTGTGTATCCTAATGCATTTTTTGATGCGTGTCTATTGGAAGTATATTTTTGTGCACTTTTTACACAGTGCACAAAAAATGCTGCCTGCAGGACTTTTCAAAATGCAGCGCACAGATGTATAAAAGGTACATGAATTTCAAGGGAAATACTTTTGTCCCACTGTAAAGGTACCTTCTAGTCTGGCAAAAGCGCATAGGTGTCTATAAAGCGTTGTAAAGCTTTGTGTTTTTTCACCTTAATGCATTCTATGCATTAAGGTAAAAAAACACCTTGCAGTGTCCGACCCCCTAGCCCATGTTTAAGGTGTAGATGGATGTAGCTGGATGTCTAGATGAGCCCCATGTCCATGTTCAAGGTGTAGCTGGATATCTAGATGAGCCCTATGTCCATGTTCAAGGTGTAGATGGATATCTAGATGAGCCCTATGTCCATGTTCAAGGTGTAGATGGATATAGCTGGATGTCTAGATGAGCCCTATGTCCATGTTCAAGGTGTAGATTGATATCTAGATGAGCCCTACATCCATGTTCAAGGTGTAGATGGATACAGCTGGATGTCTAGATGAGCCCTATGTCCATGTTCAAGGTGTAGATGGATATCTAGATGAGCCCTATGTCCATGTTCAAGGTGTAGATGTATGTAGCTGGATGTCTAGATGAGCCCCATGTCCATGTTCAAGGTGTAGCTGGATGTCTAGATGAGCCCTATGTCCATGTTCAAGGTGTAGCTGGATGTCTAGATGAGCCCTATGTCCATGTTCAAGGTGTAGATGTATGTAGCTGGATGTCTAGATGAGACCTATGTCAATGTTCAAGGTGTAACTGATAACCTCCAGATTCATTTTCCTTATTGGGAAGCTAACTTGTTCTGGGATCCTAACAGCATTAGAGTGTACAAAACTTTGTAAGCATCTTTGCAAGCCGAGGGGAAGAGCCTATAATGTAATTTTTATGAATTCTCAAAATAAACCTTAGGCAGTAAAGATTTAAAGTAGTATTAAATCCTTAGTGTTTTTTTTTAGCATAACACACTGAGCACAATACAATAAACACTCCCTAGTTAACTATATGTTAAAATTCTTACCCCAGCACTTGCAGTTTACAACTTTCAATGTCGCTAGCGCTAGCTCTATCAGTGGTGCTTCTTTGTTCACCTTGTAAAACAACCCATTCAGTTTAAAAAATAAATGAAAGGCACATTTTTTTGTATAGATATGAAAAAAATTATAAATCCATTTTTTCCCTTTATTATAATTGATCACTTTCCTTCTGTTCTCAGCTGAATAATAGTTGGGAGAGGAGAAGCAGCCTTATACTGAGCCTCCCAATGACAGGCTGGGCAAGGGGGGGGGTGCCAGGACAATTATGATTATTGGAGGAGAGCAGGCTGAGTTTCCAGCATAGCTAGAGAACTGACCACTGTGTGTTCTTCTGCTTAGTGTGGTCAGTGTTTACTCGGAAAGCAAAGGGACTAGCAGAAATGCCAGGAATGTCACAAAAATGAAGTAGTACAAAGAGAACAGGATACTTTCTCATACAAGTACATGTACTTGTATGAGAAAGTATCCTGTTCTCTTTGTATTGCTTCATTTGGCACATATCAGAAATATGAAATGTTGGGGTAACAAATGCTTTAACAGTGGACAGTGCAGTCTTTAGACAGTCTGTTAGTTTGGAGGGAGAGGGAGCATGAAAGTGCCTTGCCATCCTAGTCTCTGAATAGAGAGACACAGCGTGGATATTACAGTGGGGAGATGACCTGGATATTACAGTGGGGGAGATGATGTGGATATTACAGTGGGGAGACGTGGATATTACAGTGGGGGAGATGACGTGGATATTACAGTGGGGGAGATGACGTGGATATTACAGTGGGGGAGATGACGTGAATATTACAGTGGGGGAGATGTGAATATTACAGTGGGGGAGATGTGAATATTACAGTGGGGGAGATGACGTAGATATTACAGTGGGGGAGATGATGTGGATATAACAGTGGGGGAGATGACGTGGATATTACAGTGGGGAGATGTGGATATTACAGTGGGGGAGATGACGTGGATATTACAGTGGGGAGAAGACGTGGACATTACAGTGGGGGAGATGACGTGGATATTACAGTGGGGGAGATGACGTGGATATTACAGTGGGGGAGATGACGTGGATATTACAGTGGGGGAGATGACATGGATATTACAGTGGGGAGATGTGCATATTACAGTGGGGAGATGTGGATATTACAGTGGGGGAGATGACTTGGATATTACAGTGGCGAGATGACATGGATATTACAGTGGGGGAGATGATGTGGATATTACAGTAGGGAGATGACGTGGATATTACAGTGGGGGAGATGATGTGGATATTACAGTGGGGAGATGATGTGGATATTACAGTGGGGGAGATGACGTGGATATTACAGTGGGGGAGATGACGTGGATATTACAGTGGGGAGATGACGTGGCTATTACAGTGGGGGAGATGACGTGGATATTACAGAGGGGTGATGTGGATATTACAGTGGGGAGATGTGGACATTACAGTGGGGGAGATGTGGATATTAAAATGGGGAGATGTGGATATTACAGTGGGGGAGATGACGACATTACAGTTATAATAAATCGAAATTAGTCGATTAATCGATTAATCGAACATGAACATTTTAATCAGTAACAGCCCTAATTCTAACACTTCCAAAGGGGAAACAAGGGATTGGGGTTCCAGACCCAGTAAGATATCAAGAAGCATCCAACCTAGATAGATTAGTGAAGTGGTGTGGGAAATGTAGGGAGAAACCATGGATACAAATGGAGCAGGCAATGATAGATATCCCCTTAGAGGGTCTGGCATGGATACCAGAAGTAGAAATACCAGGGGAAGTAAGAAAACACCCGACAATAGGTGCCACTCTACTAGCAACTAAAAAGGTATTCAAAAAAACAAACATCTCAACATATCCTAGCTCGATGACCCACATTTTAGGTACACTGGCATTTAGGCAGGTGCAAGTCAAATACAGGCTACTTATGATGGGCACACAGGCTACACTTGATGGGTCACAGAGGCTACATATGATGGGCATAGAGGCTGCATATGATGGGTCACAGAGGCTGCATATGATGGGGCACACAGGCTATTTAACTTGTTCATAAATTACATAGAGGTTGGTATAAATAGTTTAATCTCTGTATTTTCTGACAATACGAAGCTAAGCTGCACAATAACTTTACAACAGGATATTGAAACTTTTCAAGAAGACCTCAATAAAATAAAGGGAGTTAAAAATAAGAATGCAGGCTAAAACTAGGGGGAGAACCCCGGGAGAATTAAGAATGGAAACAGATCTGGGGGTCCTATTAGCATCCATTAAAAGGGGGACATACTGAAGAGAAAAATTTATAATAATGCGACCACTTTAGAAAACTCTGGTTTGGCCGCATCATCCAGTTTTGGTCACCAGCCCAGCGGGCTGAACAAAAAAACATTTGAGATCACAGTACTAACACAAGCAATATTAGTGAAGCCATCTCCCCCACTGTGCTATTGTACTTTGACAGGGGGGCTGCCCCCACCAGAACAATCTGATCAGAGCCGGCAGCCAATTTTAGCACTTCTGTACACCTTAGCTCTTTTGCATTGGTGTTTGCTTACACAGTATATAGTGCTACAACCCATAAAGAGTCTTGGGGGTTTATTCTTCTAAAGCCAAATAGACTGTGCACTTTTTCAAGTGAAGTTGCTCCAGAGCTTAGTAAATGAGGTAAAGCTTCACTTTACAAGATATCACATGCAAGGAAATTAAAAACAAAAAAAAGCATTTTTGCTTGCATATGATTGGATTATGGAAGTCAGTAGAGCCCCTCTTATTTTTTTTTGCTAAATCTTTTTTATTACATTTTTCATTAGCATACAAAATTAGCCCATGCAGGGGCCAAACCTTTGGAGCCCCTCCTAATTTACTAAGCTCTGGAGCAACTGCACTTGCAATAGTACACAGT
Source organism: Rana temporaria (assembly GCF_905171775.1). NCBI lineage: Eukaryota > Metazoa > Chordata > Amphibia > Anura > Ranidae > Rana > Rana temporaria. The sequence goes on along the minus strand of NC_053500.1, from coordinate 74,273,920 downwards.
CTATTTGCCTTTAGTAAATCACCCCGTAGATATCCTGTTTAGGCTTTGCAGCAAACATTTCAACAGAATCGCCTGAATGATCAATTCAGAAAACTACAAAACTGATTATGAAAGCTGCACAGACATGGACTCTTCACAGCAATGTCTCAGGCCCTGTACACACGACCGAGTTTCTTGGCAGAATTCAGCCAGAAACTCGGTTCAGAGCTGAATTCTGCCGAGAAACCCGGCCGTGTGTACACTTTCGGCCGAGGAAGCCGACGAGGACCTCGGCGAGGAAATAGAGAACATGTTCTCTATTTCCTCGTTGTTCAATGGCAAAAGTCCACACTGAACTCGACGAGGAACTCGATGTGTTTGGCACGTCGAGTTCCTCGGTCGTGTGTACGGGGCCTGAGACTCAGCCAGGGTAATGTAGGTCACTCTCAATGTCTTGGGGGTTCCAGTTAAAGTGGAGGTTCACCTGAAAAGTAAATTTTTAACCTTAGATTGATGCTCATTTTGTCAAGGGGAATCGGGTGTTTTTTTTAAATCGAAGCCGTACTTACCGTTTTAGAGATGCATCTTCTCCGCCGCTTCCGGGTATGGGCTGCGGGACTGGGCGTTCCTACTTGATTGACAGGCTTCCGACAGGCTTCCGACGGTCGCATCTATCGCGTCACGATTTTCCGAAAGTAGCCGAACGTCGGTGCGCAGGCGCCGTATAGAGCCACACCGACGTTCGGCTTCTTTCGGCTACTCGTGACGCGATAGATGTGACCGTCGGAAGCCTGTCGGAAGCCTGTCAATCAAGTAGGAACGCCCAGTCCCGAAGACCATACCCGGAAGCGGCGGAGAAGATGCATCTCTAAAACGGTAAGTACGGCTTCGATTTTAAAAAAACTACCCGATTCTCCTTGGCAAAATGAGCCTCAATCTAAGGTTAAAAATTAACTTTATTTTATCGCATATCAATTCAATAAAGGGTAAAAAAACTTTAAGTCAAACTACCTGGATCTCATTAAGTACCTCTTCTTTAAGGTTATTCTCAGTTTTTTTGTATTCAGTTTATCTTGGTACTTGATCCACACTGCATTTCAGTGAGCTAGTGGACTTTACATATAGCCCCATATAGGTGATGCAGATATTAGCAACACCTTTTTACTTTGTTGTGCTTGAACCTCTACACAAACATATATACCCACGACATCAGTGCAATTTTGTGCACAATTTGTAGACACAAAACTGTTTTTTGATTAAATAAAGCAATTCAATGTTTGTTAAATAAGATGACCCATCCTTAGACACATGAAAATGGGCACCTCGGCCAATTGGACCATTGTTGAGCCTTTTGACTTCCTCCTACTCATCCTCATAAACATTATTTGTCTCAGTGAAGTACAGAGTAAGTGCTAACACAGGCAAACAGCTGGAGGGATCCAAGTCCAAAGGAAAAAGGACCACACCACTGAATATGCAGTACTCTGGTAACAATTGGGGAGGGGTTCCCCATAGTAGCAATGTCTTCTGTAGAAGCTGCATGCTATTAGACTCCTGTCCAGCTGTCCATGTGCTGGTTTTGGGGGGGCGCTTATCTAGCTGCAGATCACTTGCCCACCAACTTCTGCCTCATAAGGAATAACCTCTCTGAGCTGCTGAAGGAGGGAAACAGAGATGCCTGACTAGGAACCCAGAAAAATGTTTGAAGGAGCCTGCCTTATATGAACATGGGCACCTCTACTTGGGTTTAGATGGTCCTTTAAATTTCTATGCTACTCCCCAGGACAGCTTTCAAGGTTATCTGACCGCTCAAGCCACACGACTATGTCTGTGTAAGGGCACCTTCTGAATTTTGCCACCTAAAGCCCCGTACACACGATCGTAAATTCCAATGGAAAAAGTCAGACGAACTTCCGACCAGGTGTATGCCCCATCGGACTTTTTGCGGAGGAATTCCATCAGAGTTTACATAGAGAACATGTTCTCTTTTACTCTGATGGAATTCCGTTGGAATTCCAATGTGAGTTTGGTCCGACAAAGGTCCGATCGTGTGTACGGGGCTTAAGAGACTGTAAGCTTGAGTGACATGTACTACAGCATTTGAACATACATCTGATGCTGAAATTTTTTTTGTGTAAAGGTGTTCAGTTTACCTCATTTATCTTCAGTTGGACTACTTGATCAAAATATGCAACACTCCAGTTTGTAGTGTATGGTTACCATTTCTATATGTACTAATTCTTCTACTCCTGATTTTGCTGTCCATGCTACTGCACACAAAAATCAGCAATTTCTTGTGGATTAAAAAAATATGTTAGGATAAAACATATGCAGATTTTACGGCCAACTTGACATTTGATTATGTGGGCACCAGGGCTGCCATCCTTTGCATCAGTACTTAAATTATATATAAAGCCATTGTTATCCTGTTTTGGATAGAGCACCAAAGGGTTAGAACCTCTGTCAGGATTTACTGCTAGGTTGGAGAGTGAAATGGTGCATGCCAAACAGTTCTTTGTAACTACCATAACAAGTGCACTGATATAAAGGGGATGGCGCCATTTAGCAGAAATCATCAGCATATCCAAACTTGCCAGCACTTTGAATACTCAGAAAGGAGCTTTATTATTGAGCTGTGATCAATAATTAAGCTCTTTTCTGAGTAAATGATGTGAGGGCAAGATTGGATTTGCTGGAGGTTTTTTCTTGTGTCTGCTGTGGAGATTCACTTTCTCTGTTTGTCCTAGTCAAAAAAATGGGTAGTGGCGCTGCTAAATAGTTTGAGTTTTAATACATTAGTCCATTAATAAGTCCTTTAAGTGGATACTCAGTATATGTGGAGGGGGAGAGATGAAGAGGGGAGACCTGTAAATAGTTAGCTTGACAAAGGAGCGCGCCCTGAGTTCCATCTACCAGTGCGAATGCTCTGAAACGCCGTTGCAACCCAGCAGTGACGTCATCATGCCCGGCACCACGTTCCAGCCCTCACCATCGGCCTGAACCAAGCCTCGGTTTCATCGCTGTGGTCCCAGAGATCCTGTTGGCTAAGATTTCTCCCCCACATGCAGAAAAATCAGCCAGTGTGGATAGAATTGTGCCTTACTTCCTTAACCTCCATGTACGTGGATAATGCACCTGTATGCCATTAACATGTTTACAGTTCTAACCTAGAGGTTCCTGTGTTTCTCTTCTCATCTGTTTGTCCTAGTAGCAGCTGTCACCAGAATCGACAATAAAAGAAAATGCACATTTTGAGTCACCAGAAAAGGAATAGGGCACTATTCCTTCCCTAAACAACAACTATGGGGCACCATTCCTGCCACTGATGCCAACAATAGGGCACTATTCCTCCCACTAAAACCAATGATGGGACATGACCACTGATGCCGAGTTTTTAATCCCACTGGCCACGGTCTGGCCCCCCTAAAGCCTGAAGGACAGTTAACTGGCCCTGTGTTTAGAAAGTTTGGAGAAGTTTGGAGAAACCTGTCCTCAAGCATCAATGCAGACAGGCAGTAACACTCTATGATGTACCTTTAGAAACAAGCAAGTGATGGCATCTCTCATGATTCTATCTTGATAGATTCCCTTTAAAATAGTTGCTGATAATTGCAAGGTGAAGTTGCTAGCTCTGCACCCTGTCCTCTTCCTCCTTCGGCAGAAGTCTGGGACCAGACCAGGCAGGGTGGGCAATTTGATATTGGGACCACTTGGTCAGAAGCGACTTAGTCACCAGAATGTTTGTGGGCTACATAGTAACCAACCTCCACATGAAAAGAACATCCAAACTTCTTGCATATAGTTCCCCAAGTGGGAATTGATGCCAGGACCAAAGCACTACAAAACAATAGTTCTAATCATTCACCAATGTGCTGTTTTTTTTAAATAACAAACATGTTATACTTACCTCCACTGTGCAGCTCGTTTTGCACAGAGTGGCCCTGAACCTGGTCTTCTGGGGTCCCTCGGCAGCTGTCTCGGCTCTCCCTTGCAAAAACGTATCACCTTCATGCAAGCGAGCTCGCATGATGATGAGTTCTTGCGGGCGCGCTCCTGTGATACAGCCGGCGGCCATAGCAGCTCACGGTATCACTCAGCCCCTCCCCCCGGCACGCCACGTCATTGGATGTGATTGACAGCAGCAGGAGCCAATGGCTGTGCTGCTTTTAATCAACCAATGAATGAGCTGAGAAGCCGGCTGAGAAGCCGGCAGAGAAGCCGGCTGAGAAGCCTCAATGTTCACGGCACAGGACTTTCGAGGGGTCAGGTAAGTAAAGGGGGGCTTGGGGGGCCGTTAATCCACAGATGTTTTTTTACCTTAATGCATAGAATGCATTAAGGTGAAAAAAATTGTACCTTTACAACCCCTTTAATGTGTTCCCCGTCCGAACTGTTTGCACTAGGTAGACCAGTCACTTCACTGGGTATATGTGAGTGTTTACAACCACTTTAAACCTTGGTTCACTCTATGAACCTCATGTGAATCACACAGGAACCGCACCACATTTCTGCTCAATTCACATGCGATTTGTTGCAGTACGATTTGAGCCCATTCATTTTTAATGAGTTCAAATCGAACCACATCACACCAAAGTCATACGTGCACTTATTTTGGCACTGCACTGCAACCAGATCACATGGTACTTTTGTACCGGTGTGGGCAAATGCAAATGTGTTTGCAACCTGTTTTTGGGGTGTCGTTAAGATTGCACTGATTGCGGATCGTACGGGCAGTGCGATTTAAATGCAGTGCGGGAAACGTACATGGATTACAGGGCTTTCCACACCACATTAGTGTGAACCAAAGCTAAGGGTACCTGGTACTATGAAAAATATGTAGGCTGTCATTGCTGAGCGTCCCTTCTAAAAATACTAAATTAATGGCTGTCCTACCAATGCTCGGTTTTTAATGCACTCTTAGACACTGATCACAAGAAAAAAAATATACAGATCAGACTTCACCTGCTACATACTCATTCCCGGTCAGAGACAGTCAGACAACTAGCATTTTCAGAAGAAAAGTCATCAGTGTCAGTGCAGGTTTTTGCTGTCTGTAAACCGAAGCTAACATAAAGCACTTTTAGTTGCCTTGCAATGATGGGAAGACAGTGTGATTATGGGGCTAGTGATGCTGGATCTGGTCACAGAAGGGAGGATATGGTTGCAGATGGCTGAACAGTTATCTCTGAGAGGCATCCCTGTGCTTAGAACTATGATGTTGATGGAGCTGTCCTGTGTGATTGTCCACTGGGGAGCTATCTGCACTCATTTACCCGAGAGAGAACTATTGACTGCTCCCTGTGCTTTCTCAGATTTCATTTTCAATTAGCCACAAGGCAATCTCACTGTGAAACAATGCTAATGTTGTTTAAGCCTCCTCGGCTGAAAATCGATGCAGCTGTCAGAGATGCTTCGGCTGGGGAGTGAGACGATGCTGGTTTGCCGCAATCCCTCAAAAAGAAATACGCAGGGGGAAGGCTTTACCCTCCAAATACTTTTTTAATGCACCCCATGTAAGCCAACAACAAAAAAGAAAGACCCTTCTAATCTCATGTTCCTTCTGTCTACTTCTCTTCTGTTGAAGTCATTATGTTTTAAACAAGGAGCTACTGAAATCTCCAGATTCAACCAATTAACGTTATATCGCCTTCTTTGTAATGGAAGAGAAACTAAAAATTAGTCCAGCAAAATTACACCCTTATATGTTATATATGTAAGCCCAACCCCTTCATAACCCCAACCAAAACCAAGCCAAGAGGGAAGTGGAGGATCTCCTACAACTCCAGTACTGTCCATGACTGTGGTTGAAAGATTCCTAACTAATTAATGGTCATGCCACCAGAAGCTATTGCATTTACAAGACACCAGCCCCTAATGTATTCCTCCAAAAAATATAGATAATTAGCTACCGAGAGGGAAGAAAGAAACTTGAACTTCAGTCAAGACCCAGCTGTTCAATTCAAGCCACAAACATTAGTAAAGAAGAACATGGAACCAAATCCTGATCTTCTACCCCTCCAGTACAAGGGATCAGTAAACTGTGCTGGCATTGTCTAGACAAGTGATTTCTCATGATGCTCATACACTCTACAGTGTAGTTGAGCATCATGGGAAATGTAGTTCCAAAACATCTGGAGTGGGGGAGGGGGCGAGCAGGAGAGTCAGGACGCCCACTAACACACAGCTCCTTTATCTTCAATGTAGAGAACATCCTGACTCTCCTGCTCGCCCCCTCCCCCCTTAAGGGAGGGGCAAGCATGACGCTCCACACCAGGGAGAAAGCCAGGGAGAAAGCCTTGCATTACTGTGTGTAGTTACAGACAGAAGAACAGGAAGTGAGGATTTCTCAGAAGAAATAAGGACATTTAAAAGCAAAATCGAAGGATAAGGTAAGTGAAGGAGGACTGCACTAAGGTAAAGGAAGCTATTTAGGGGGGGGGGGGATTACCTTTACAACCCCTTTAATTCATTTATTGGTTTGCACGAACAGACATGCAACACATTTTGGGAACCAAATAACACTCCCCCTCCATCAGAGCTTTAGATAAAGTCAGAAGCTTGAATTAGTTTAACCACCTCCCGATGAATGACATGGCATATAAGCCTACCTGTATCTTTTACTATGCAAAAAAAATAAAGTTTTGCCTTTAGTTTTATCTACTACTAATATTTTTAGTTATTAGTTTTTATTTATATTCTGTTAAATAGTTTGTTTGCTTCATAATGTTTAAGTAATGTTTTGTATGATGTACTAGAATCATAATTTTAGTGTCTATTTGAACAGGACAAACCATAAAATATAAATGTACACTGTGTAGCTAAAGTAACAATATATTTTTTTTAAACAGACACTGATCATTGTTTTTTTTTCCAGTTTTGTTGCTTTTTTGTCTATGGACTGCATTAAAACAAGACAATATTAGCAAAAGAAAGCCTTGTCTGTCATATAAAAAAAGATATATGTATTACTTTGTTATTGCAAATAGTGACAAAGTTATTGACGAATAAAGCCCATTGTAGGAATGTAAAAATTGCTCTGGTCAATTTAAGGGCTGAATTGCGGTGCAGCCCCACTTAGCTTAATAGGAAAGTTTGACAGGTGGTGCCGCTGGTCAAACTCTGCTCTGAGGCCCCGTACACACGACCAGTTTCCTCGGCAGAATTCAGCTTCCGACCGAGTTTCTGGCTGAATTCTGCCGAGGAAACTGGTCGTGTGTACACTTTCGGCCGAGGAAGCCGACGAGGAGCTCGGCGAGGAAATAGAGAACATGTTCTCTATTTCCTCGTTGTTCTATGGGAGCTCTCGTCCCGCCGAGGTCCTCGGCGGCTTCAGGGCTGAACTGGCCGAGGAACTCGATGTGTTTGGCACGTCGAGTTCCTCGGCCGTGTGTACGAGGCCTCAGTGTAAGCCTGTTGGCCTGTATTGTTATGTTTCAGGTGGGCATAACAATACAGGCCAATACTGTCTCTTGGCTGCCCATCTGCAAGAATCCAAACCCTGTTGACATTCCCCTCTAATAAGGATAAGGGGTAAGTCATAAATATAGTTACAAATACAATAACTAAGCAAGGACTTGGAATAACCTAAGGTTGGAGAAATTCACTAGCAAAAGGGCTAGCCAGTACAATCTAGGAGCCAGTAAACAAATTTAAGCTGTCAAAGAACATAGACTTTTTCATTCAAAGAGGCTTGTAGAGAACAGCAGCAATTATTTTCCGAGAGTGGAATACCTGACTAATGAAATTTGGAAAATTGCAGGAAATGTGGTTACACCCCTTGCAATTTGTACACTTTCTTTTAGATTTACCAAAACTGTAAAATTTAAGGGTCTGCCTTAACAGTTCATTCAATTTGTGTCCAATCACACAAAACCTTGCACTACACAATTATTGGTAGACTTAAAGGAGATTGTACAATCAGAGGGTTTATATGTATGGTCAGCTTACCCACACAAATGATTTAGAGATACGAGATTTATCAGCCTCTTTACTTTACAGAATTAGATTTTTACCAAATCAGTGAAACCTTCAAACATGAACTCATCGTTTTGCTCGTCGAGTTCTGTGTGAAGCCGCCGAGGATCTCGGCGAGCCAACTTTCCTCATTGAACAACGAGGAAATAGAGAACATGTTCTCTATTTGGCTCGACAAGGAACTCGTCAGCTTCCTCGGCCAAAAGTGTACACACGGCCGGGTTTCTCGGCAGAATTCAGCTCCGACCGAGTTTCTGGCTGAATTCTGCCGAGAAACTCGGTCGTGTGTAAGGGGCCTCATTGTTTGGAATGTTTTCCAATCTGCTTACTGAGCAGAGATGAGCTTGTGTTTCTTCTGAACCGTGTTTGGGTCCAAACCTGGAAGTCATAGTTACATAGTAGGTGAGGTTGAAAAAAGACACAAGTCCATCAAGTCTAAGCTATGTGTGTAATTATATGTCAGTATTAAATTGGATATCCCTGTATGTTGTGGTCGTTCAGGTGCTTATCTAATAGTTTTTTTTAAACCATTGATGCTCCCCGCTGAGACCACCGCCTGTGGAAGGAAATTCCACATTCTTGCCGCTCTTACAGCAAAGAACCCTCTACGTAGTTTAAGGTTAAACCTTTTTTATTCAAATTTAATGAGCGGCCACATGTCTTGTTAAACTCCCTTCTGCAAAAAAGTGTTATCCCTATTTATGGTCCCCAGTATGGTATTTGTAAATTGAAATCATATCCCCTCTCAAGCGTCTCTTCTCCAGAGAGAATAAGTTCAGTGCTCGCAGCCTTTCCTCATAACTTATATCCTCCAGACCCTTTATTAGCTTTGTTGCCCTTCTTTGTACTCTCTCCATTTTCAGTACATCCTTCCCGAGGACTGGTGCCCAGAACTTGACAGCATACTCCAGGTGCGGCCGGACCAGAGTCTTGTAGAGTGGGAGAATTATTGTTTTATCTCTGGAGTTGATCCCCTTTTTAATGCATGCCAATATTCTGTTTGCTTTGTTGGCAGCAGCTTGGCATTGCATGCCATTGCTGAACCTATCATCTACTAGGACCCCCAGGTCCTTTTTCATCCTAGATTACCCCCAGAATCTAGGATGCTTGTGACATCATTGACCTAATATTCCCACATGGCAATATTAAGCTCAAAGTCGTCTGGCCATATTAGGTCAAGGATGTCACAAGAACACCCCTTTGTGTGCGACAGCTGTGGGATGGGAAATCCCACACTTACAACTCATTGGCCCAGGAAAGACAGTTGGCTTCCAGGTTTGGACCCGAGCCTGGTTCAGAGCAGAAAAAAGCTCATCCTTACTCCTGAGTGATAAGCAATGTAAAGCTTCATAAGATCTTGTTATTGCAGAAATAGGATGATTCAGTTGTCATTCCCTTTTCTTCAAAGAAATGGGAAACATCTCTGCACTAAGTCTGTGGGTCGGCAGAAAAATGTCATGATGGATTCCAGAACTGTGGTGAACTGCTGATCATTCAACTAATACCACGTCCCCCTCCTTTAGCTGTACATACAGGACAGTAAATACCCGATGTTTATTTTAAAAACCTAACATTTGACTATTAGTGCTCATACAGAACAATGGAGGCACTTGTGAGAACTATTTACTAAAATGATCAAGGCTGTAGGCATTGAAGCTTGTGTACACTGCAAGGGGGAGATGAGCATAAGGGAACTATACCAACCTTATTCCTTGTTCCTGTAGTCCTCCTCTTAGCTGAAAGACTGGTTCCCTGAAGTCACTAATATTGGCAAAACAAACTCTTTAAAGTAACACAAAATCTGCAGTTAGGCTTTAACCCTTGCAGAGCTGGGAAGCCCCTTTAAACAGCATACCAGTTCCATATTATATGTGTCTTAGCCAGAAGTCCGAAAAGAAAGAGCACATAGTAAGGCAGAATGTTGTACTTTTGTGTTATTTTTACTTGTTCATGTCTTTATGGCGTTATACAGCATTTTAGTCTCACATTTCTTTACACGGGACGAGACTGCTGCTTTGCGTGAACTAAAAATACCTGACCTAACAGTTTCTATGGGTAACAATCCCATTGTCCTTCCTTCCATGTTCTATTAATCAGCTCCTGTCTGTGAGACCACAGAGAAATGGGCACGCCAGGATAAAATGACGACCCATTTCATGACATAAAAGATAGTGCAAATCAGCTTTTCCCAAGTCATGCTTATATTGCTTTTGATTTACCGTCTCCATGCATAAGAAAGATTAACTAACCAAGAGTAAATCAAGATGACATGCCTGTGCAAAGCATGAAGAATAGCTATCCATTGCAGACAAAAACAGAGCCTATATCTTTTCCCAATAAAGCACCTTTACCTTACCCTTGTCTCATATGTCAGAAATGAAGAGAAAACCTTAGAGGCTGATACCCACGTGGCAAAGCACCCAAACAAAGTGTGTATTTTACAAGTCTACCCTAACAATACATGTAAAAAGATAATGCAGTGCAACTTTTATTTTGCAAAGAATAAGAGAAAGAAAAGTAGCATCTTTCTTTGTATCTTCTTCATCTTTTAGGCTTATTGTTTATTTGAAATGTGAAATTTTAATCAGACCCCAAAGATTTTAAAGTGTTGTTACTTAAGAAAACTCTGAAGTTGCACACCACTTTCAAAGATTAAAATCAGCTTTATTGTTAAACACAAGCAAAAACACCTTACCTCCTCCATTGAACATGTTACGCCCCTTCCCGAGGCTTAAACATAGATCTATGTACACACTTTCAGGTTTTTTTAGGGTTAAACGTAAAAGAACTGACAGCTCAGGTCGAAGTCGCTGAACTAATGATCCTCCGTGGAGCTATTGTGTTCTAACAGGGGGACTGCCCCCACTAGAACACTCCGGTCAGCGCTCTTAACCATTGGCTTATAGTGCTGATCATGAGCTGGTTGCTGGTTTTTCAGCATGCTCATCTGACAGAAGTCAGCCAAATACACACGGCCTGACATTCGGCCCATGTGTACTAGGCTTAAGCCTTGGTAGGGGGCAAAACATGTTAGGGGGAGGATCCTGGGTTGAGCATGTGTGCTTGTACTGAACAATGCTGATTTTACGTTTTAAAAGTGGTGTGCAACTCCAGAATATTGCTGAGATTTGTGTGGGAGGAATGGACCCAGGAGAAGTGATTACTCCTGAGTTGGAGATTGCAGAGGTCGAAGGGGCAGCTCCATTTTTATGCATAACATCTATTCAGGGAAGCCTATTCCGCCTCCACTAAACAACTTAAAGCGGAGGTTCACCCTCAAAATGAACTTTCCAGCATCCTTAAAGTGGAAGTAAACCCATCAATTTAACAGTTTGAAAAAGCAGTTACATTCCTGGCATGCCGGGAATGCTAACTGTCACATTGGTTGTGCTCTCAACCAAACTGTCAAACCATCCAATGGCTGGTGTCATAACTGATCACATGTGCAGCATCATGGCAGTTGAAGATTAAACAGAGGCCAAGACGCGCCTTAGCAGCCGTCAATCAACTCCTCTTCGCTTAGAAACGCCCATTCCCCGCAGGATTCCCCGCTCGGAGATGGAAAACAAGGGCTCATATAATGATAAGTACAAGTAAAAAAAAACAAAAAACAGCATACTGCAGATGTTAGCAGTATGCTACAGCTAATGTCAAAAAGTGGATTTTTGGGTGAACCTCCGCTTTAACTTTTAATTCTTCCATCAGCTTATCACTCACAGTTATTACCTGTCGTACCTCACTCTATTAGATTGCAAGTTCTTATGATTGGGGCCTTCTTAACCCTCTTCTACGTTTTGTAGTGTAACTGTATTCAGGGGTGGACTGACCGGTCAGTCCATTTGGCTGTGGTTCGAGGGCCCGGCAGCTGAAGGGGGCCCACCAGTTCCACCTGCTGGAACTCTCAGGGCTGGTCCGGGGCCCAGGAACATAACAATTGAGGCCGCGGCCCCCCTGACGCCCATCTTTTCAGGCCCAAACGGGCCCCAGCACTGCCTCGGAGGGTAAGGAGGAGGATAAGCACCACCAGACCACACAGAGTGGGAATCTCACGCTTACCACAATCATCCGATGTCCCGCCTCCTGCACTGGCTCTTTTGATAGATGTTACACTGGTCCAATGCTGGGACATGTAACATCTAAGGTGCCGATGAAGAAGGTGGGACGTCTGATGACAGTGGATGCCAGGTGACAAGGCGGGAGATACCCGCTCTGTGTGATCTGACGGCTCTCTTCTCTAACCCCCATGCACTGATGGGGCTGCATTAAAGTGGACACTGATCAGACTGCACTGAGGTGGCACTGGTCAGGCTGCATTGAGGGGACACTGATCAGGCTGCACTGAGGGGACAATGATGAGGCTGCATTGAGGGGATCACTAATGAGGTTGCACTAATCAGGCTTCATTGAGGGACACTGATGAGGCTGCATTGAGGAGCACTGATGAGGCTGCATTGAGGAGCACGGATGAGGCTGTGTTGATGGGCAATAGTAAGGCTGTACTGATAGGTACTGATTAGGCTGCATTAATGGGCAATGGTGAGGCTGCATTGAGAGGCAGTGATCAGGCTGCATTGATTGGCACTAAGGGGGGCTATTTCTAACTTAGACTCTCAAATAGACCCAGAGAGGACCCCGCACACACGCACACGACCAGATTATGTGTTGTGCTGTGTCCCTCTGCACACTGGGCCTGCTGTAAATCTTCTAGTTCTAGTCCAGAGATAGGGCAAAGACTGCCGCCTCCCTTAAAGTCTCTCCCTCACCTCGACAAACAGTGCCCGGAAGAGGACACACCAGCCAGCCACAGAAGGGCCATGATGCCAGCCAGCTAGCCACCTACGCCCATTGATAGTTAATACAACATATTTGCAATAAAGTTTATTTAAAAAAAAAGTATGTGCTACAGTAAAATCCTAGTTCTGCTGGTCATCCATTGTGGTTAGTATTGGGGGGGGGAGGGGACACAGCAGCAGAAACTCTGATTCTTAATTGTGCATGCAAATTAGCGTTGGGCATGTTGTCTCGGTTTTGGGAATGGGGGAAAGATTGTGTGTGCCCTCCTCGATAAGAAGTAGTAAGAGAAGTGAAAATGTGGGAATAGACTCCCCAAAGAGCTGGTTCTGGCCATTCTTTTTAAAAAAGGGCTGGATTTTTTCCCAAATACACAACATATAACTGGATACTAAAATGTATAGGTAAAGTTGATACAGGGTATATTTGATTGCCTTTTGGGGAAGAAATTGATGCCCTGCTAGAGAAAATTATATCATGTTTTATTGCAATGTTTTGCCTTCCTCTGGATCAACTGTGGGTATAGGATTGTATAACTTATATTGGTTGAACTGGATGCACTTTTTTATAAAAGTATCAAAAATAAAACACATGTTTCTTGTTACATTGTAATTCGATACAAGAATAGAAAACATGTATAAACAGAATATGCAGACATAAGAGTAACAAACATTTCAATAATTACAGGCTTATGCTGAAATAGGTACTTGACGATAGGAGCAATAAGGCCCCTATTGACCCCAGTGGTACCATACTGTCAACAGGGATTGTTCCTTTCTTAAAGGTGGGGGGGACTCAAAAGGTAAGGAAAAAGGTAACTACTTTTCATAATACAACATACAGATAGAGTGTAAAGCTACACTTTTTGTAGCTGCTGACTTTTAATAAACATTAAAAAAAGGCTGGAACTCCCCTTTAAGAGCAGCATTTGATTTCCATAGCTTAGCTATAGTGAGCCGTGCCGCTATTAGGATATTGGTAACAACAGTTCTATAGCTAAGTGGGTATATGTCAAGGTTGATTCCCAGTAGGGCCATTGCAGGTGTGAGAGGGATTAGATTACCTGTAATGCCCCATACACACGATTGGAAATTCCCACAGCAAAAGTCCGATGTGAGCTTTTGAACGGAAATTCCGACCGTGTGTATGCTCCGGACTTTTGTTATCGGAATTTCCGCCAACAAAAGATTGAGAGCTGGTTCTCAAATTCTCCAACGGAAAAAATAGCTATCGGAAAATCTCATCGTCTGTAGCAATTTCGACGCACAAAATGATGACACATGCTCGGAAACAAGTTGACGCATGCTCGCATTGAACTTAATTTTCTCGGCTCATCGTAGTGTTGTATGTCACCGCGTTCTTGACGGAGGAAAGTTGGTGTGTATGCAAGCCAAGCATGAGCGGAATTCCGTCGGAAAAACCATCCAAGGTTTTTCAGGCGGAAAATCTGATCGAGTGTACGCGGGATAAGTGTTGCAATAAATGATGATACCACATTCCAAAAGCTGGAAAGAGTTTTGCAGTTCCAGAGTGTGTGCTATAATGTTCCTGTTTGGTCATTGCATCTTCAACAGATAGGGGAGGAGCGTGGGAAGATTTTGGAGCAATTATACAGAGTCATATACCATCGATTTAACATTTTTGTGGGAATGCTCAATGTTATGGAGCAATTTGATGTAATGGAAGTTTGCCAGGACCTCCAGGAGAAGGTTTGGAATACACTAGTTCTTTTTCCCATTTGAGCATATTAAGCCCTGTACACACGACCAGTTTTCCTGCCAGGAAAACTGCCAAGAGAGCTTTTGGCTGGGAAAACCGGACGTGTGTATGCTTCCTCGCAGTTTTCCCAACAGGAAAACAACCGGGAATCCCGGCGGGAAAATAGAGAACCTGCTCTCTATTTTCCCGTCGGGATTCCCGTAGTTTTTTTTCCCGCCAGATTTACTAATACTATAAGAAACATATGGAGCATACACACGGCCGGGATTCCTGGCCAAAACTCTAATGGCAGTTTTCCTGCCGGGTTCTCGGCTTTCCCCTCGGTTTTCCTGGCATTTTTTTACCACCGGGAAAAACAAGCGTGTGTACAAGGCTTCAGTGATCTTCATGTCGATGGGAAATGAAGACAAAAGATTATAAAAGAAAGATATACCTTTGGCATTGTGCCCTTTGTTAGAGGAAAATAAGTTCCATATTTCTGTAGGAATTAATAAACTATCTTCAGGATTGAAATGCTTTAGTCTCCCAAACTTGTTCATTTTGTTTATTTGATTTTTTTGATCTTCAGGTAAAGTAGTATAAAGGTTAAAACTTTGGGTCACAAAATATATACTAGAGGGACAAGCTTTACAATAATCAATAATTCGTAAGGGAACATGTACCTGTATTGTATCCTTTGAGAGTTGTGTTTTATGTAGCATACATTTACACACTGCCAGCATGGATTTAATGGTTAAATAGGTGGGCACAGATAGGCAGCACTGATAACCTGCACTGATGAGCAGTGGCGTATCCAGGGTATGGCAGCCATTGCAAGTGCCATGGGTGCCATATCAAGGGGGCGCTCATGAGCAGGGAAGCCAGTATTAAAGTTCTTTCCTGAATTTAAAAGTAAAACTTTTTAAACTTCTCCCCGTGCATGGGAGGGAGGACTGTGATGGGGAGCTCTGGTGAGTGGATGTGGTCACCAAATAGGAGTTGTTAGGCCTGAAGGAGCTGAGACTGGAATCATGTTCTAGGCCTGAGGCTGGGTCAAAGAGAGTGAGTTACTGTCAGTAGACCTGTCACCGGCATGTGCTAGGCGCTGTGTGTCATTATTGGCTTGTCTTCTGTCATCAGATTATCTGTGCAGAGAATGTGTTCAGGATTGACTTCACTTTCTTCAATTACATTTAAAGCACTCTGCCTGACGCACAAATGTGTACAAGGAAGTGCGCCCCAATATCTATGTGAAAAATTTAAATGTCACAACCCCAATCGCGTTCTTCGTTCTACTAATCAAAACATACTCCAGATACCCAAGGCTAGATACAAGTCCAAAGGAGAACGAAGATTTGCAGTCCAAGGACCTAGACTGTGGAACGCTTTACCAACCAGCATCCGAACGGAAGTGAATCACGAGGCCTTCAGAAAAAAACTCAAAACCCATCTATTCTGAAGGCAAAAAAATATAGTAGGAAATGGATACCAAGCGCCCCGAGGCGATTCAGTTAGCATGTGTTGCGCTTTACAAGTTTCTCACTCACTCACTCACTTCAAGATCAGGGACCTGGAGACTGGCACTGTGCTCTTTGAGATCTCCATACTCTGCTCGGGTACCTGTCATGGAGGGCACCTTTCCTGGGGCAGGTCTCCTTCATACTTCAAGTAGAACTAGAGTTGTTGGATGGAGTAAGGGAGGGTTTTTGTTCCCAATTTGACTTCCATTTGGGTGCAGGTGAATGTCCTTGAATGCACACTGTCTGTGCTTGGGGGCATGTTCCTGCACCAAAACGGATATCAAGGTGAGAGCAGGGGCTGTGTTCATGCCCTTGAATGTACTGAATATCTGTGTGCATTTCCTGCAGTGAAAAGATGGTCCTGTACGCTGAATTTTTTTTGACAGGGGCGCAGTTTCAGTGCTTGCCATAGGCACCATTTTCACTAGATACGCCTCTGCTGATGGACACCAATAACCTACACTAATGGAGCTGCACTGTAAATCAGAGCACTGATGATCACTGTCCTTATTATCAGTGTAAAGAATGTACTCACTGTACCCTGTCAGCCTTGCCAGTTTTTGGCCAACCTTTCCTCACACAGAGACAGCGTGTGAACAAAGAACTGTCGATAACCAGCAAGTCTGTTTACATGTGACCAGCTGTGATTGAACACAGGTGATCACATGGTAAAGGGCTGCTGTGATTGGCTCTATACCACGATCTGTGATCAGCTGTGTCCTAAGAAAACCGCAGATGCAGAGCACACCTGATGCATGTCCTAAGGGGTGTAGTTCTGGGAGGACGTCTATGGACGCCCTTCCAGAACTGGAGAGTCACGCTGCAGATCTTTTGGCTACAGCAAGGACAGAAAGGAGGTAAAAAAATTATGTTTTTAAGTAGAATTTACACAGTGTCCCAAATTTTGGGGAATTCGGGTTTTATATAATATTGAGGATCTATTCTGTTGGTGGTAGGTATTTTTTGCTCAGAGAGTTACTATGTTTCTTTGGTACTGTGTTATACTGTGACAATAGAAATGCTGTTCTGGGAAATTATGTGGAATCTAGGGATATAATGTTGGTGGGGTATATTATAATCATTGTGGCAGTAATATCATGCTTCTGGGGGGATATAGAAGGGGACTAATTTACACTACTAGGCTAGTGGAGTGATATAAAGGATGAAGGCCATACAGTCATAAGGCCATAATGAAAGATACAGAAGATTGGAGATCGTAATGAATAAGGGAATGATCAAGAAGATGGAATAACACACATAATATTACAGTATAAGAGATTGATACAGAAGGTGAAAGGTCTTACATTCTATTATGGTGTAACTGAGCGTTACCGAAGGTGGGAAAGCTTACATTCCTTTAGGGTACAAAGGCGTCATAGAGGAGGTGGAAGAGAGAACATTCTATCAGGGTATAAGTGAGTAATACAGAAGGTGGAAGAGAGTACAATCTATAGGGTATAAGAGAGAGAGAGATACAAAAGGTAAACTATAGCACAATCTATTAGGGTGTAAGGGAGTGGTATGGAATGTGTGAAAAGGGTAGAGTGTCATACAGGAGGACGGGAGCACCTGACAAACTTTATGTTAAAGTATGTTGATCTCTAATTTCCACTTTTTGTGTCCATTGTTGTATTGTTATGTAAGGGAGAAATATACAAAGTGCAAGAGCTTACACTGCTAACACACAATGGGCTAGATTCATAAAGGAGTTACGTCGGTGTATCTCCAGATACGCCATCGTAACTCCGAATGCGGGCCGTCGCATCTCGGCGCCTGATTCATAGAATCAGATACGCCTCAATGTTGCCTAGATACGAGCGGCGTAAGTCTCCTACGCCGTCGTATCTTAGGGTGCATATTTACGCTGGCCGCTAGGTGGCGCTTCCATTGATTTCCGCATTGAATATGCAAATGAGCTAGATACGCCGATTCAGAAATGTACGTGCGCCCGGCTCATTGTTTAACGTCGTTTACGTAAGGCTTTTTCTGGCGGAAAGTTACCCCTGCTATATGAGGCATAGCCAATGAGAAGTATGGACATCGGGACAGCGTCGAATTTTGCGTCGTTTGCGTAAGTCGTACGCGAATAGGGCTGTGCGTAAGTTACGTTCACGTCGAAAGCATTGACTATTTGCGGCGTGATTTCGAGCATGCGCACTGGGATACTTTCACGGACGGCGCATGCGCCGTTCGTTAAAAGCGGCTGATATGGAATGGAAAGGGCCTGGTATGGAATTTGGGGGGACCCCCACGCAATTTTTATTTTAAATTTTGAATTTTGGTTCGGGGTTCCCCTTAATATTCATACCAGACCCAAAGGGCCTGGTAATGGACTGAGGGGGAACCCATGCCGTTTTTTTCAATGACTTTTATCTGCATTGGCAGGACCCAACAATTCATAACAGCCACAATTAGTTTTAAATTACCTTTTTTCTTTTAGAAATAAAATTTTACTGTGGGACTGTTCAAACACGGGAAAAATGTGCCACTTTACAGGCATACTATAGACACCCCCCCAGGTATGAAATTTAAAGGAATATTTCACTTTTATTGTTTCACTTTAAGCATTATTAAAATCACTGCTCCCGAAAGTCAGTTTTTAAAACTTTTTTTAGATTGATACATGTTCCCTGGGGCAGGACCCGGGTCCCCAAACACTTTTTATGACAAGACCATGCATACAGTATAATCCTTTAAAATTAGCACTTTTGATTTTTCCCATAGACTTTTAAAAGGCTTTCGAATTTGGCACGAACACCAGAAATTGTTCGCTATTCAGTGTACACCGGATGTTCGAGTCGAACATCGGGCTCATTCCTATAAGTAAATCCCCCCCAAAATGTTCTAAATCACATACTGCTGGCTGTGAGATATTTTATAAACATGCCTGAAATCTATTTAACCATGATCTTTAAAACAAAACGCACAATGACAATTACTTGCTGTGTCTTTCAAGATAATAGCAGCACCCTATTGAGGAGACACAGTGGAGTCTTTGTCATCATCACCCAAAACTGTATGAAGATGACACTACATATACAGTATATAGCAGCAATGTGAGGCCTTGTACACACGACCGAGTTTCTCGGCAAAAACCAGCAAGAAAGAGTTCCTTGGCCGTGTGTACGAGGCTTCAGAAGAAGGAAATGTTTTAACCACTTCCTTACTGGGCACTTAAACCCCTTCCTGACCAGAGGACTTTTTGCGATTCGGCACTGTGTCGCTTTAACTGACAATTGCGCGGTCGTGCGACGTGGCTCCCAAACAAAATTAACGTCCTTTTTTCCCCACAAATAGAGCTTTCTTTTGGTGGTATTTGATCACCTCTGCGGTTTTTATTTTTTGCGCTATAAACAAAAATAGAGCGACAATTTTGAAAAAAAAAACATTTTTTTACTTGTTGCTATAATAAATAGCTAAATTTTTTTTTACGTTTTTTTTTTTTTTATCCTCAGTCTAGGCCGATACGTATTCTACATATTTTTAGTAAAAAAAAAAAAAAAAAATCGCAATAAGCGACTGGTTAGCGCAAAAGTTATAGCGCCTACAAAATAAGGGACAGAATTAATATTATTATTTTTTTTTTTTTACTAGTAATGGCGGCGATCTGCGATTTTTATTGGGACTGCGACGTTATGGCGGACACATCGGACACATGTTTGGCGCCATTCGCATTTATACTGCAATCAGTGCTATAAATATGCACTAATTACTGTATAAATGTGACTGGCAGGGAAGGGGTTAACACTAGGGGGTGAGGAAGGGGTTAAATGTGTACCCTAATTAGTGTTCTAACTGTGGGGGAAGGGGGGTGACTGGGGGGGGGTGACCGATCTGTGTCTCTATGTACAAGAGACACAGATCCGTCTCCTCTCTCCCCTGACAGCACCGCTGTCTGCGAGAGCCGGGAATGAGAGATGATCTCATATGTAAACATATGAGATCATCTCTCATTGGCCGCACAGATCGCCTAGGAAACGGCCGCTCCGATTGGCCGTTCATGGCGATCTGTGACTGGCTGTGTTCAAGGGACACGGCCAGCACAGCAGTTCCCCGCTGCGCGCTCGGGAGCGCGCGCGGGGAACGTGCAAAGGGGAGGCCGTAAAAAGACGGCCTAAGAATTATAGTTATCTTAATTGCCATTATCAGCATTATAACACAATTCCTATTTACACCTCAATGATACTGACAAGGAAATTAGAGATATGTTAGTATGGTATGACAATTATAAAGGAGGGGGACTAGACCAACTACTTTCCAAAGGAATCCATTATCCACAGGAACTCACTCATTGGTTGCTTAGTAGGGTCTGCAGCCAGCATCCTGCTTACTGCCCCCTCTTCTCCCAGGTTTCCTGACGCTCACGGACTCTTACAGGCTGTGCAATGATGGTGGAGTGAAGATTACAGGCCTCAGTGTAAGGGTCTCTCACTTTTCCAGTGGCCATTACTTAGCAGCCACCTCAGGCAAACAGTTCCCTGAACTCCACACAGTTTTTTATGGCACAATTGACACGTTGACTTTAGGAAAATACATGGAGAAAATGGCTGTTTATTTTCAACATCTCTTTACTAAGACAAACAAGTCAAACACAGTCTTTTTGGTAATGGATGTGTTTAGGATTCAGCAGAGCTAACTGTGGAGGATACAGATACTTTCAGAGACATTTATTCCTTTGTATTATACTAACAGAACTACCCACGCAAATGTAAGAGGTATTGTGTACGGGTGGCTGCTGCTGATAATATGGGGTAACCCACTCCATCAGTGCAACCCCTACCCTCTGTGTATCAGCCTGTGAATTATAAATCAAATACAAATAGTGATGCTAATAATTTTTGTGTTTTTCTATGTTTTTACCAAAAACATCCAATGCACAATAAGTACCACGTGTATAAACAATTCATACAGCAAAACTACAGTGCCTTGCAAAAGTATTCACCCCTTTGCATTTTTTGTGTTTTGTTGCCTCACAACCTGGTATTAACATGGATTGTTAGAGGATTTGCATCATTTAATTTACAGAACATGCCCACAACTTTGAAGATGTTTTTTTTTTATTGTGAAGCAAACAACAAATAGGACAAAATAACTATTCACCTCCCTAAAGTCAATACTTTGTAGAGCCACCTTTTGCGGCTATCACGGCTCCAAGTCACTTTGAATAAATCTCTATGAGCTTGCTACATCTTGCCACTGGGATTTTTGCCCATTTCTCCTTGCAAAACTGCTCCAGCTCCTTCAAGTTGGATGGTTTGCACTTGTGAACAGCAATCTTTAAGTCTGACCACAGACTTTCTATTGGATTGAGGTCTAGGCTGTGACTAAACCATTACAATACATTTACATGTTTCCCCTTAAACCACTCAAGTGTTGCTTTAGCAATGTGTTTGGGGTCATTGTCCTGCTGGAAGGTGAACCTCTGTCCTAGCCTCAAATCACACAGAGTGGTACAGGTTTTTCTCAAGAATATCCCCTGTATTTAACACCATCCATCTTTCCCTCAACTCTGACCAGTTTCCCAGTCCCCACTCCTGAAAAACATCCCCACAGCATGATGCTGCCACCACCATGTTTCACTGCGATGCTGTTCTTTGGGTGATGTGATGTGTTGGGTTTGTGCCAGACATAGTGTTTTCTTTGATGGCCAAAAAGTAACATTTTAGACCAAACCACCTTCCTCTATACATTTTGGGATTTTTCCACATGTCTTTTTGCAAATTCAAAACGTGCCATTTTGTTTGTTGCTGGAAGTAACGGCTTTCTGCTGGCCACTCTGCCATAAAGCCCAACTCTATGGAGTGTACGGCTTATTGTCGTCCTATGTACAGATATTCCAGTCTCTGCTGTGGAACTCTGCAGCTCCTCCAGGGTTACCTTAGGTCTCTGTGCTGCCTCTCTGATTAATGCCCTCCTTGCCCGGTCTGTGATGTTTGATGTGGGGCCGTCTCTTGGCAGGTTTGCTGTTGTGGCATGTTCTTTCTATTTGGTTATGATAGATTTGATGGTGCTCCTAGGGATCATCAAAGATTTGGAAATCTTTTTAAAACCTAACCCCGACTTCTCAACAACATTGTCCCTTACTTGTTTGGAGAGTTCCTTGGTCTTCATGACAGTGTTTGGTTAGTGGTGCCTCTCAAAAAGGTGTGTATATGTAATGACAGATCATGTGACACTTAGATTGCACACACTCATTTCACAAATTATGTGACTTCTGAAGGTAATTGGTTGCACCAGAGCTTTTTATAGGCTTCAGAACAAAGGGGTGAATACATACACACATGCCAATTATCAGTTTTTTATTTCTGTAATATAGTTTTATGTATATATTTTTCTAATTTTACTTCACCAACTTAGACTATTGGGTTTTGATCCATCACATATAATTCAGATTAAAAAAACATTGAACTAAAGGCTGTAATGTAACAAAATAGGTAAAAAGCCAAGGGAGTGAATACTTTTGCAAGGCACTGTAGATGAAAGTGCTCAGTGCTAATAAAATGAGTTGCAAAGTTCATTCAAAGTGTAAACAGTCCACTTAAAAAATGTGCTTCAAAATAAAGTACTTCAAACAATTGTGTTTTAACAGTTCTTACCATTTTTACCAAAGTGGCATTGCTTCTTTACGATGTCCTAGAAGTGACAAAATGCATAGGGGTGGGGACTTATCATACTGCATTACTTGTGCTAGTTGGATTGCACGTTGGCTCCTGGACGGACCAAAGCAGTGTTGGTTCCTGACAATAATTGGCAAAACTGTCCACTTAAAATTAATTTAATTAATAAATTGCTTTATGCACGTGTTTCAACAGTTCTTGCAATTTTTCCTCTGAGCTAAAGTGACTGTGCTGGGCAAAGGAAGAAGCTCCACTCAAGTATCCCATCAAATTCCTCCCCCCCCCCCAGCCCCCCAACTGGGATTGCACTCACTGGAATATATTGACAACCTAAGCCTATTCTTAGGGAGGTCGTTATATGCTGTGACCACTTATCCACTTTATGCTCTCCAATAGCCAGTATACTCCATGCTCATGTTGTTATACAAGAGAAGGAACCAAAATAGCCATCATAGAGCAGTACCTTATTAAAGTCCACTCACAGGTTAATAAAAATGATTGCACTCACAATTACTGCTGCCACCCTGACACCTGGATGATTTGCCAATTATTGTCAGGAACTGCCCCTGCTTAGATTCTTCCAGGAACCAGCATGGGCTCCAACTAGCAAAAGTGATGTGTTACCGGAAGTCCCCACCCTTACACGTTTTGTCACTTTCAGGATGTCAAAAAATGGGGGAGAGTGGGGGGGAAGGGCTAGTAGCTGAAGCTAGACCCAGAGCCACCCACTCAATTGGTTTGGGGGGGACTATCACAGTACTGATAAATATGCATAAAACATAATAATGTAAAAAAGTTTATTGATTAATTAAAATTGCAAAACAAATATTTATACAGTTCATTGATTGGTCAACGTCGACTAGTTTCGCGGGGTTTCCGCTTCGTCAGGACAGCCAATCTATAGAGTAATGCAATAAGAATATGTAACAAACATCAGCAATACAGTAATAATTAATAAAAAACTTTGGTAGTTGCTTACCGAATGAGTCAATTGATAATGCGCGGAACCAGGCGGCCTACGGGGGGTCCCCCCTTGGCGGGCAGGGGGATAGTTGATCGTAAAGGTCTGGGTGTAAATAAACGATATAAAGATATATATATATATGTATATATGTTTAACCCCATAGAATCGGTGGGTAGGGAAGGGTATAAGGGGGGGGGAAAGAGGGAAAAGGAGGAGGAGAGAAAGGAAGAGGGAAAAATGGGAGGCAGGGGGGAGAGGAAGAGGGGGAATTGAGAGGGGGAGGAAGGGGGGAAGGGAGGGAAAAAAAAAAAAAAAGGGGGGGAGGCAATCGGAAAGGAAGAGAAAAAGGGGGGGGAAGAAAGAAAATTAAGGGGGGGGAGGAGGGAGAGTGGAGAGGCATGGGAAGGAGGGTGGAATGGGCGAGGGAAGACAGGGATGGTGGAGAAAGGGGGGAGGGAAGGGAGTGGGAAGGAAGGGGGAGGGAAGGGGGAGGGAGGAGGAGCACCCACGGATAACTAGTGAGGGAAAGATTAAATGGGGGACTTACCACGATAGAAAATTGTGAGGAATACAACCAGGCCAGGTGGGATAAAGTGCTGGTGTAATGGCCCCAGATCTGCCGGACAGAGGACGTGGACAAGGCAGCACAGTGGGGAATTACCAGGGGCGCATAGGTACACAGGTCCAAGGATACTGGCGGGTCCAGTATTAGGTCATCTAGGAAGGGTATCCATGAGGATGACAGATGCATGGTAATGCACGGACTAGAGGGTAGCGTGAACTGCGTCCAGGGAGAGCCCCAATCTGAAGCCGACCACATCCTGGGCTATCACAGCCGTGCCATCGGACTGCCGATGGACCGACCGACGCTGCTTGTCCAATGGCCTGTTGGCCATTAAATAAGCATCCCAACCCGGAGACGCCGTGAGCGCCGCTGGACGGCCGCGCCATGACGTCACCGGGTCAGTCTCCCCGTACGACGCAAGTGCGCAGTAAGCGCTACTATGCGTGTACGATCGACTCAAGTCAAGGGGCGGAAGGCCCCAAGCCGAGAAGGAACAAGAGGGGGTGAGACAGAGTATCACCCCCGCCAGGAGAGACACAAGTCCGCCGTGGGTGGGAGGTGCAGGCAGCCAGGACCGCATCAAGGGACTCAGAGGGTAATGGAAATACAATACAAGGGAATTGAAAAATAAATAAAATTGATAAAATCAAGGAATTATAATAGTAACAAGTGGGCGTGTAAGTCCCACAATAAGAATGCTAATAGTGGTGGCCTGAGACATTGTTGCCTAGCTGATAGCTGAAAAACAACACAAGGCAGGAGGAGATAGATCACTAAACAAAGCAAAAAAGAAAATACACATATAAGTGACACACATACAAGGGATGGTAAAGGCTAGGGAGTGAGGTGCGGGAGAATGGGTTGTGTGGTTATTAAATATAATCTGGGGTGATAGGGCATTAGAGGCCACCAATAAAAAGTGCCACAGAGCCCTAGACCCGAGTGCATGTTGCCAAAAAGATAGTGAAAAAGGTGCTGCAAAATATTGCGGCTGAAAATTAAATAATAAGGAGTGAAAAGGTGATAAGTGAAAGGAAAGAAAATAAAGACACAGTAAGGTGCCGTGACAATGGTATGAAGGAAAAATGGGTGTAATAGAAGGTGAATATCGAACCCAAAATTGGGACGGGGGAGTGTAAGTGTAAATTAATAGTGCTTGTAGAATAATAAAGAAGAAACGAAAAAGTGTACATGTTAGAACAAGTAGCGAATTAAAGAAAATAGTTGTATGGGAAGGATTACCCATACAGGGGTACCCCAGTGGAGTTGAAATTCCCAAATAAATAGGGAATAGAGGAAGAACCTAAGTTTGCTGGAATTAAGAGTGTGAATAACACATAATAAATCCTATACGGTAGGGGGGTAACCCATCCGCAATGGTACATGGACCTTTGATAGGGGTCAATGATTCTTAGATAATACCACCCTAATGAGAGAATTTCAAGCCATTCAAGGGGTACATATAATTAGTATATTTATATCAAATCAAAAATGGAATAACAAGCATATATTGAATTAATATATTATTTTGGACAGATGACGTCCACTCATACAGTGCCGAGAATGTCTATTAACCAATCAAGCATGCAAACAATGTCAATAATGGGATCACTAAGCAGACTAGGGTATATTGGATGGTATATAAAATAAATAGCAAGTTAGAGGCACTCAGGGGAAAAGAGAAACGGGTGTGTTATCCACCCAATATTATGAACAAAATGGGGAGTATGGCCTCATGTATGAAATAATAAAATGAATAAAAGTGTACCATCATCCCAATTTATAATAAAAAATGGGGGAGAGTGGGGGGGAAGGGCTAGTAGCTGAAGCTAGACCCAGAGCCACCCACTCAATTGGTTTGGGGGGGACTATCACGGTACTGATAAATATGCATAAAACATAATAATGTAAAAAAGTTTATTGATTAATTAAAATTGCAAAACAAATAATTATACAGTTCATTGATTGGTCAACGTCGACTAGTTTCGCGGGGTTTCCGCTTCGTCAGGACAGCCAATCTATAGAGTAATGCAATAAGAATATGTAACAAACATCAGCAATACAGTAATAATTAATAAAAAACTTTGGTAGTTGCTTACCGAATGAGTCAATTGATAATGCGCGGAACCAGGCGGCCTACGGGGGGTCCCCCCTTGGCGGGCAGGGGGATAGTTGATCGTAAAGGTCTGGGTGTAAATAAACGATATAAAGATATATATATATGTATATATGTTTAACCCCATAGAATCGGTGGGTAGGGAAGGGGATAAGGGGGGGGGGGAAGAGGGAAAAGGAGGAGGAGAGAAAGGAAGAGGGAAAAATGGGAGGCAGGGGGGAGAGGAAGAGGGGGAATTGAGAGGGGGAGGAAGGGGGGAAGGGAGGGAAAAAAAAAAAGGGGGGGGGAGGCAATCGGAAGGGAAGAGAAAAAGGGGGGGGGGGAAAGAAAATTAAGGGGGGGGAGGAGGGAGAGTGGAGAGGCATGGGAAGGAGGGTGGAATGGGCTGAAAATTAATTATTGTTCCTTCTCGGCTTGGGGCCTTCCGCCCCTTGACTTGAGTCGATCGTACACGCATAGTAGCGCTTACTGCGCACTTGCGTCGTACGGGGAGACTGACCCGGTGACGTCATGGCGCGGCCGTCCAGCGGCGCTCACGGCGTCTCCGGGTTGGGATGCTTATTTAATGGCCAACAGGCCATTGGACAAGCAGCGTCGGTCGGTCCATCGGCAGTCCGATGGCACGGCTGTGATAGCCCAGGATGTGGTCGGCTTCAGATTGGGGCTCTCCCTGGACGCAGTTCACGCTACCCTCTAGTCCGTGCATTACCATGCATCTGTCATCCTCATGGATACCCTTCCTAGATGACCTAATACTGGACCCGCCAGTATCCTTGGACCTGTGTACCTATGCGCCCCTGGTAATTCCCCACTGTGCTGCCTTGTCCACGTCCTCTGTCCGGCAGATCTGGGGCCATTACACCAGCACTTTATTCCACCTGGCCTGGTTGTATTCCTCACAATTTTCTATCGTGGTAAGTCCCCCATTTAATCTTTCCCTCACTAGTTATCCGTGGGTGCTCCTCCTCCCTACCCCCCTTCCCTCCCCCTTCCTTCCCACTCCCTTCCCTCCCCCCTTTCTCCACCATCCCTGTCTTCCCTCGCCCATTCCACCCTCCTTCCCATGCCTCTCCACTCTCCCCCCCCCCCCCCCTTAATTTTCTTTCTTCCCCCCCCTTTTTCTCTTCCTTTCCGATTGCCTCCCCCCCCCCTTTTTTTTTTTTTTCCTCCCTTCCCCCCTTCCTCCCCCTCTCAATTCCCCCTCTTCCTCTCCCCCCTGCCTCCCATTTTTCCCTCTTCCTTTCTCTCCTCCTCCTTTTCCCTCTTCCCCCCCCCCCCTTATACCCTTCCCTACCCACCGATTCTATGGGGTTAAACATATATACATATATATATATCTTTATATCGTTTATTTACACCCAGACCTTTACGATCAACTATCCCCCTGCCCGCCAAGGGGGGACCCCCCGTAGGCCGCCTGGTTCCGCGCATTATCAATTGACTCATTCGGTAAGCAACTACCAAAGTTTTTTATTAATTATTACTGTATTGCTGATGTTTGTTACATATTCTTATTGCATTACTCTATAGATTGGCTGTCCTGACGAAGCGGAAACCCCGCGAAACTAGTCGACGTTGACCAATCAATGAACTGTATAATTATTTGTTTTGCAATTTTAATTAATCAATAAACTTTTTTACATTATTATGTTTTATGCATATTTATCAGTACCGTGATAGTCCCCCCCAAACCAATTGAGTGGGTGGCTCTGGGTCTAGCTTCAGCTACTAGCCCTTCCCCCCCACTCTCCCCCATTTTTTATTATAAATTGGGATGATGGTACACTTTTATTCATTTTATTATTTCATACATGAGGCCATACTCCCCATTTTGTTCACTTTCAGGATGTCATCAGGAAGCTATGCCACTTTGCCACAGAGGAAAAATTACAAGAACTGTTGAAACACGTATTTGAAGGACTTTATTTTGAAGCACCTTTTTTGAGTGGACTTTTTCCACTTTAAATTAATTTTGCACCATATTTTAGTAGCACTGACCACTTTCATCTAGTTTGGTTTCATGAATTGTTTCTACGCATGGTGTGTATTGGATGTTTTTGGAAAAAATACAGAAAAACAGTAATTATTAACATCACTATTTTTATTTGAAATATAAATTACAGGCTGATACACAGAGGGTAGCACAGTTTTTTTTTTTTTGCACTATTCCTTTGTAATGCCTACCTTAAAGAGGAGTTCCACCCATAAATATAACATTACATCAGTAGTTTTAAAAAAAATGTCATTAGTCCTTTACGATTTTTTTTTTTTTTTTTTTTAGATGCCTTCAAAGTGTTGTTGCTAGGCAGAATAGTTATTCTTCCCACTTCCTGCACCTAGGTGCTTAATGCTTCCTAACCTACACCGCACAGACTCCTGGGAATGTAGTGGGTGTAACTTTCCAGGAGTCTGTGCACTCCCCAGTCTCAAAGAATCATGTGACTTGGACAGCACAGGTGCTGAAACCTGATCTGACACTGCTTGTGCAGCACTGAGCATGTGCGAGATCTGCAAGGCTGAAATCCAGGAAGTCATACAGTCTGGCTTCATGATGCCCACACTTAAGATGGACCCAGTAAATTTCTATTTTATAAAGTGTCTAAATGCTGTAACAACCTAACAAAACGGACCTTAGTTTACAGGCCAACTTTACTAGAATACATTAAGCTTGTGTATTACAGGGGTATTTATATTTAAAAAGTGAAATTGTGGCCGGAACTCCGCTTTAAATGCTCAGAACACCAACCAGGGTAGATGGCAGTTCATCAGGCACCATTTGAGGTTGGGTGGGCTGCTCAAAATTGAGAGGCTTCACATCTTGCTTTAGGCATCCTTCACGGGAACAGAACTTAAAAGACTCTATGGCTCAGCTTACCTTATTTACTTTATCTACACTTTCCTAAACTAATTAGAGCAATATAATGTTTATACTCTTGACAATAATAAATTCCCAGCAATTTCCACCAGCTCACATATACTTTCAATCACCCAAGTGCTTTTGGTGAATACCAGAATTGTCATCTTAATGCCTGTTCTTGAAGACTTTATTACTTGTTGATAGAGAATTTTTACTGACTACAAGTACATTTACAGCCAGCTCTGACTGATGTAGTTTGCTGTGTTACTGGATTCTTAGACATTTCACAATGACAGGCAATAACAGGGATTAAAAGACACTTATGCTGAACACAGCAATTTTTCCAGCTCTATTTTCTCTTTCTGTTGCTAAAAGTGAAAGCATCTGCAGCTATAAATGAGGAAAAAACACCTACTGAGAGCTGTTTGGACAATGAAAAAAGAGAAGAAAGATGGGAACGGAGAAAAAATAAAAGAAAATGCTGCTTGGAAACAGTGATCTGAAATCAATACTTTTTGTTTAAAAAAAGAAAAGCCACTAGCAGTTAATTTGAGACCTGAACAAGCAGCTTAAATGGAAATAAATGGAATTAATCCAGCAAAGAATGAACAAGACAGCTAGCTGTGATACACAGGCTATGTGTAGAAGTGATAGACACAAAACCAAATCAAATATATTTATTTTGGATACACGTTTTTACAGTTGTGTTCATCACCGAAAATTAAGCAGGAATATTTTGAGTAGGGATAAAGCCTATTTTCATTGTTTTAATAGATAGATAAAAAACAATCATATAAGGTACCTGCAGTTTAGTTTAGTTTTTGCTGTTGTTTCCTGGTTCTCTGATGTACAGAGACAAAGAGCCAATAGAGGGCAGTGATGCTTTGTAAAACAAAACTGGATTGGCGCTGACACACAGTAATCACACCTCCTTGATTAGTCACCACAGTGAGAAATCTCCCAGTACTGTGGTGATCAGGAAACAGACAACCAGGAAGTGTTCAGAACAGAGAGGAATTACAGCAACATCAAAGCAAAAACGAACAATGAGGACATGAAACCAGGACTGCAGTAAGGTAAAGGAAGCTATTTAGCTAAAAATAAAATCTCCTTTAGTGACCCTTTAAGCACTACTTACACTCTATAGCGCTGTCTTGCACATCATTTTTTCACCCCCATTCGTCGTTCCTCTTCCAAACTGAATGACGACCACCATCATTTAACTACCTCCTGTTCTATACAGCAGTGAGTATCGCCCACTACCAATACTGGAGGAGAAGAAGTAGAACTCTGTAACCCTCCAATCGAGTGACCAACTAGAAGACCCCTGGAATTGTGTATTTAATATAAAAAAAAAATACATTTATGTAGAAGGACAAGCTAGGAATGCGATTTATCATTATAAAGAAATGACTGGTGCTATTTTCTCAGTCTGCCTACCTGAAGGATCACAAGAGAGGCATTTCAAAATTCCTTACCTTATTGCACTCTCCAGTTTTACTAAATCAACCCCATAGAGGGGCAAACAGCCCCAGAGAGAGGGTGAAAGGGCTCCAGAAGAAGAAAGACTTTGACAGAAGTCTAAAATCCTATCCGGCTCTGGCCAGGGAAAGAAATGGTGGGTTCCCTGGCCACCACATTGCCACCCCAGTTTTTTGATCCTGTAGGAAATCATAGGTCATAGGAAGTCATAGGTGTCACATTAACATACAGGTACCGCTAGGCTATGGGAGAGCCCTGGAGAGAGAGAGAGCGAGAGAGAAAAAGATGCTTCTGCCTGTACAGGAGTGTGTGCAGAGGCTTGTCTGGTCCATATACATACAGGCAGAGCTCAAAGCTGAAGAGACATCTATAATTCTCCCTATGGAGTTCCATTATACATATCCCTTATGTGGGGAAAATTGTTGTTGCTTCATTAGTATAAATAAAAGTCAACGCTCAAAACTGGTATTTGGTGAGTGCGCAGTCCTTACTTTGCTCACTGTTTGACTCACTGAACCCCAACAATAGACAAATAGAAATTCATTATTTTATCACATTTTTGTTACCTTTTGCAGGTATTTACTAAAAAAAATAGGAATTTATATATTTTTTTCACATGCAGAACAGGGGGATACTCAATGCCAATACCAGGGAACATACGCTGAAGCCTCGTACACACGACCGAGGAACTCGATGGGCGAAACACATTGTTTTGCTCGTCGAGTTCCTTGTTAGGCTGTCGAGGATCTCGGCCAGCCAAATTTCTCCATTGCCGTCGAGGAAAAAGAAGACATGCTCTCTTTTTGGCTCGACGAGATCCTCAACAGTTTCCTCGTCGAAAAGTGTACACACGACCGGTTTCCTCGGCAAAAAAAAAAAAAACAGCAAGTTTCTTGCTGGTTTTTGCCGAGAAACTCGGTCGTGTGTACTAGGCCTTAGGCAACTGCAATCACATCTCTAAAGGACAGTAGGTAATTAGTTGGAGTTAATGATCAATGAACTTAAAATCTGTCGAAATTGTTTCAATAAATTTTATATTTTTCTATAATACATGGTCCATTACTGTGCCTACAAAGTCCTAAAAGTTTTTTCCTGTTTGTCCGTTTATCTCACTGAAAAAAAAGATTGCTCAGAGCTGGATTAACTCTGTGTGGCACAGATTATAGGAAATATTATACTCTACATTGGGACAGCAAAAAATTAAAATAAAATGTAGGTTTATATCCACTTTAAGCTGGCCATACATTATACAATTTTCTTATTCAATTTCCTTTAGATTTACCTACAACTATGTAGTGCAACGGCCTGCCTGATTGCATTCAAATTGAAAGTGTTTAAGTGTGACCTCATATTATATGGTTTTGGTAAATCTAACGGAAAATTGTACAAGAAAATTGTATAATGTATGGCCAGCCTTAAACAGATAATAAACCCTCAGTTTTTAAGCACTTTCAGCTGGTTTAATCACCTACTGAGTATGCATCTTCTTTATCTTTTAATTATTGTCTATGTTGCAGTTTAAGCTAGTGCCATGGTCACTGCCCAAGGTTTCCTGTTTCAGAGTTGCTAATTTTTTTCCAACATCTAAGGCTCCTTTCACACTGGGGCAGGAGGTGCGTCGGCGGTAAAGCACCGCTATTTTTACAGCCAATTTTGCATCGCTATTCGGCCGTAGCGGGGCGGTTTTACCCCCCACTAGTGGCAGAGAATGGGCTAAAAAACACTGCAAAGCGCCTCAGCAGAGTCGCATTGCCAGTGGTATAGCCACACTGTCCCATTGATTTCAATAGGCAGGAGCGGTGAAGGAGCGGTATACACACCGCTCTAGGGCCGAACGACTAATCGATTAATCGACAACTAATCGATTATGAAATTAATCGATTACAATTTTCATAATCGATTAATCGGCCAGTAACATAATGGGGTTAAAAAAAAAAAAATTAGCCCTTTAGGCTTCATTTCCATGGACGTTTTTACAGCCACTTTTTTTTAGCCTTTTTTACAGCTTAAAAACGCCTGTCCATGTTTAAAAAAAACGCCCTGGAGCTCAAAAACACAGCGGTAGCGTTTTTGCGCGTTTTTGAGCGTTTTTAATGTCTAGCGTTTTTACAGCTCTAATGCTGGAGCTTCAGAACGCACTGGTCCTGGTTTTTTTTTGCAGCTTAAAAACGGCTGAATTTTCATAATCGATTAATCGGCCAGTAACATAATGGGGTTAAAAAAAAAAAAATTAGCCCTTTAGGCTTCATTTCCATGGACGTTTTTACAGCCACTTTTTTTTAGCCTTTTTTACAGCTTAAAAACGCCTGTCCATGTTTAAAAAAAACGCCCTGGAGCTCAAAAACACAGCGGTAGCGTTTTTGCGCGTTTTTGAGCGTTTTTAATGTCTAGCGTTTTTACAGCTCTAATGCTGGAGCTTCAGAACGCACTGGTCCTGGTTTTTTTTTGCAGCTTAAAAACGGCTCAGCCATCTACAGCTCAAAAACGTCATGGTGGGCATGAGGCCATAGACTAAAATGGAGAGCTGTTTTTAAGCTGCAAAAAACGCTCAGAAAAGTGGCTGTAAAAACGTCCAAAAACGTCCATGGAAATGAAGCCTTAGGCCCCGTACACACGACCAGTTTCCTCGGCAGAATTCAGCTTCCGACCGAGTTTCTGGCTGAATTCTGCCGAGAAACCCGGCCGTGTGTACACTTTCGGCCGAGGAAGCCGACGAGGACCTCGGCGAGGAAATAGAGAACATGTTCTCTATTTCCTCGTTGTTCTATGGGAGCTCTCGTCCCGCCGAGCTCCTCGGCGGCTTCAGGGCTGAACTGGCCGAGGAACTCGATGTGTTTGGCACGTCGAGTTCCTCGGCCGTGTGTACGAGGCCTCATAGTAAAAAAAAGCAAATCGCGACTGTAAATATTACTTTCACTGTCCCACAGTAAAAAAATGAACCCCTTACAGTAGAGATTATTTGCTCTTTTTGTACTTTTTTTTTTTTAACCCCATTATTGCGAAGATGCCCACTTGTACCCAGTTTGTCCTCTGAAGTACAAGAACGTATTTACCTACCACAATATTTACAATTCTGTCCAACTGCTCTTGTGATTAGAATGCCCCTGTCTTGCATAGTTATCAGTGACAGCTCTATTCCTTATTGCAGTTTTGCACGCTCATGCGTCTCCTCTCACCTGACTGCTTCTCTGGACCTTACTTCTCCTTTAACCTGTCTATAAATCTGCCCATGAGCATTACACTGATAGCACTATAGGCTGACTGCCCCACAGAGCAGTACCTCCCAAACCTAATCTCATTTTTGCTGTGCAGGGGATTATAGGATGATAATAGATGTTTTACGGTCTTCCTAACAGTATTTAAAATGCTCTTTAAAACCCTATTTTTTTTAAAACCCTATTTCTGACATTTGTTGCTTGCAAGTTAAAATCTGTATTTTTTTGCTAGAAAATTACTTAGAACCCCCAAAAATTGTATATAAATATATGTAGCTATATATATATATATATATATATATATATATATATATATATATATATATATATATATATATATGTAGCAGAGAATCTAGAGAATAAAATGGCGATTGTTACAATATTTTATGTCACACTGTATTTGCGCAGCGTTCTTTCAAATGCAATTTTTTAGGAAAAAATACAATTTAACGAATAAAAAAAAAACGGAAACAGTAAAGTTAGCCCAATGTTTTTGTATAATGTGAAAGATGATGTTACGCCGATTAAATAGATACCCAACTTGTAATGCTTTGAAATTGCGCACACTCGTGGAATAGCGACATACTACCTAAAAATCTCCATAGGCGTCGCTTTAAAAAAAATACGGTTATTAGGTTAGAGTTACAGAGGCGTTCTAGTGCTAGAATTATTGCTTTCGCTCTGGCGATTGCGGCAATACCTCACATGTGTGATTTGAACACCGTTTACATATGCAGGCGCAACTTACGTGTGCATTCTCTTTACTGCGTGAGTTTGCGGTGACTGAAGTTCTTTTTTTTTATTATAATTTTTTTTTTTGTTATAAAAAAATGTGATCACTTTTATTGCTGTCACAAGGAATATAAACATCCCTTGTGACAGTAATAGGTGGTAACAGGTACTCTTTATGGAGAGATCGGAGGTCATTGTTTTTTAAAACTGCGCCATTGGCATCCGAGTAAACCGGAAGTGACGTTGTGATGTCGCTTCCGTGTTTACAGAAAGAAGACTGGCACAAAGCCGTTTCCGGCTTTGTGCCAGTCTTACTTTAGCCGGGGGAAGTGCTGGATTGCGGATCGGACCTCCCAGTGGGACGGGAGGCCCGGTAAGAGCGGCAGAAGGCAGCGGGAGGGGGGGGTGTCACCTCTCACTCCTCTGGTATAACAGCCAAGTGGCTTTTAGTCACATCCCTGAAGAGTAGACCGCCCTGTGTCTTTCATGTTTTAACCACTTTAAACTCAGTAGTACTTTCCAACTTGTTAACCTGGAACAAATGAGCATTTAATATGTTCTATTTTTTTTGTTCCTTTATTTTATCCTATTAATGATTTGTCTTGCCAAATTGCTCCTACTATGGAGAAGGTGGCTTGCTTAAGCTTTCCAGGGAATTAGCACCTTCATTTGATGGCCCCATAGTAAATGTTCCATCAAGTGTACAAATAATAAAAGAAAGCACCACTTCAAAGCACAATCTGAAAAGAATATATAATTTTAGAAAACGTTTCTAGGGGATTTAAGTGCATTTTGCAAAGTGTTAACGCAGCCAAGAGTGTACTTTGCATGCTCTGTTATGTGCCGGCATATAAAGGAAATTCACACAGTATTTGATCCTGGCTCATAAAATATAATTTGTTGTGACGTGCCACAGGTATCAGTGTTGGGTCCAATTCCTTCCAATCTATTTCATTATTATCTGATGGATGAAATAGACAGCTATATTGATGTTTTTTTTTTTTGATGACACAAAATTATGTGGAATTAATAAAGTAAACCTTAATTTTTTTTCTTTAAAGTAACACAGGTGTTATACGTACCTGCTTTGTGCAATGCTTTTGCACAGAACAGCCCTGATCCTCTTTTTCTGGGGTCCCCCTGCTGGTGCTCCAGGCCCCTTCACTTTGGTGGGTGCCCCCCGTGGAAAGCTGGTGTCCATGGGGGCCCTAGTGCGTGTTCGCTCCCGAACCCCGCAGCTGCGTCCTTTGATACAGACAGTGAGACTTAGCTCCACCCCTTGCTCCCATGTCACAGAACTTGATTGACAGCAGCAGAAGCCAATGTCTCCTGCTGCTATCAATCTGCCCAATGAGGAGCGAGACAGCGGCGTGAGCATGCCCACGTGTCCCGGATTGCCCAGGACTGTCCCGCAATTGACATGTCTGTCCTGGGTCCTGGGCACCTTCATTCTGGGACAATACAATGTCCCGGAATGAAATAGAGGACACAGCCACCCCCTACTAACTAATAACTACATTTCCGGAACTGGTTGCTAGGGCAAGTGCTGTCTGGCATCTTACAACCAGTGACAATTTACTCTCAAACAGTGAGACCGGGAGCGAGGCCTGCGCCTAGTGCAGCACTGCTGTCCCCATCCACTTCGGCACCTCCTTCTCCGGCACCCAGCGGCAAGCAGCAGGGACTGGTGTGATCTTCACTCTCCAGATAGTGACGCCACTCCTTTCCTTCTACGCACATGGCTAATGCAGAGGGAGTGACAGTAGCACTGCATCTGGTGGCAGGATATGGGTGGCAAGCGGCACTGCATCTGGTGGCAAGTGGCACATTCACCGGACAAATATCCAGCCGCCAAATTTCCCATCAACCCCGAGACTACATTTCCCCCACTCCCCCTCATCTTTTTTTGTGGAAGGTGAGAGAGGGGGTGTGTCCCTGCATGGCAGTTTAGAAATGTGGTCAACCTAAGTTGTGACAGTTGTGAATCCGCACAGAAGGTATTTAACCATAATGCATAGGAATGCATAGAATGCATTAAGGTGGAAAACCTTAAGGGTTTAGAACCACTTTAAAACTCTGCAGGATACTAAAGATTGATCTTCCCAAAATGGCAGCATGGGCTATTTTATGGCAAGTTAATGTTGAAAAATGTAAGGCCATGCACCTTAGCTGTGGGTTGATTTACTAAAGGCAAATAGACTGTGTACTAAATGAGGTAAAGCTTACCCTGATGCTCAATCCATGCATACCTTATACAGTTGACATGTCGCGGCCCGTTCGGTTCGGCCTTCTATCCCCCCCCTGTTTTTTTCTCCATCTCTTCTTCTCTCCTCTCTTCTTTCTCCTTACCTATTTCTTCTCCTTATTTTTTTCCTGACGGTCAGATGCTGTCCTACTGATCTCTGTCTCAATAGCCCTCCTTGTTTTCCTTGTCTCACACTGCTAGTTACCCAACAAAGGTAGCGAATTTATTAGACTTGTAGTGGGCTCATGCAGGGCTGGACTGGGACAGAAATTTGGCCCTGGACTTCATCGAGACTGGCCCACTTTGACAAGTCTCTCCCATGGTGGCCGTACAACTCCCGCACCCCCCCGGCCACCCAAGCCCCCTCTCCCCCTTCACTAGCCACTAGCCGTTCTACATTATATGAGTAGAACGGCTGGTACTGGTACTCTTATAGGCAGTACCAGTGGGGACGCAAGACATTATTTCCCCCGGGCAAAGAATCAGTTTGGAGCTCCCCCTTATGGGACAAGATTGGGCAGAAGTAAGAAACTACCAGACCATAGCTGTTGAGTCAGCTGTCTGTCCCCTCCCCCCATGCTCCTCTGTCGTCCCCCATGCTCCTCCTCCTGCTTCTTTGTTCCCCCCAGGTGAGCTCTGCGGGGAGGGAGAGACAGAGGAGCAGAGGGGGGCGGCAGTCCGCTGTCACTGAAGCCAGCCCACTGAGCCATCGGCCCACCGGGAAACTCCCTGTAGTCCCAATTACCAGTCCATCCCTGGGCTCATGTTATACAGTGTCTCAGACAATATGTGTTGTTATACACTCCTCTGTATTGTAGACATCTGATGGTTGTATATGTTGTATCACTCTGCTGAAAAGCAATAAAAACATATTTGCCTTTAAATGAGATAAAGCTTCCCTTTGCAAAGAATACCCAATCACGTACAAAAAAACAGCATTTTTGCTTGGATCATGGAAGTCAGCAGAGCTTCTGCACATTCAGGGCTGCCATCAGGGGGGTACAAACATTACACCTGTAAAGGGCCGGCTGGCCCACCTCCCGTTATTTAATTTTTTTTATTTTACACCTGTAAGGGGCCCAATGGTCCCCAGGGCCCCTTACAGGCCTGGCCGGCACCCACCCCCTCACGTTTTTTTATTATTGTTTTTTATTTGCATTACACCTGTAAGGGGCCCGATGGTCCCCGCGCCCCCTCCCCTTACTTAATATCTTGCGACGTCAGGAGAGAAGAGATTACACTTGTTTTTTCCGTCAGCACCCCCCCCCCATTTCTCTGCTCCAGGGGGCCCTGCCTAAAGCTGTGTAAGGTGTGTAAGGGGTCCCAAAATTTGTGATGGCTGCCCTGTGCACATTTGCCAAGCTCTGGAGCAACTGCATCTATTTGCCCTTTACAGGTGTAATGTTTGTACCCCCCTGATGGCAGCCCTGAATGTGCAGAAGCATCGTTTTCCTCGACTAGTTCCTTGTCAGGCTTGTGGAGAAATGTGACAAGCTTTCTTTGCGTACACACTGTCAAGACCAAATCTCCTCGTTCTCAAACGCGGTGACGTACAACACATACAACGGCAGGGGAAGTTCGATTCCACTGGCACAACTCTTGGGGCTGCTTTTGCTAATTTCATGTTACTGCGTGTTAAGTAAAAGTTTGGTAAGAGACGATTTGCACTTTTCAGACTGTTACAGCGTGAAAAATGTGCTATCTCCATTACAAACGCTACTTTTACCAAAGGTGCGCTCCCGTCTCATACTTTATTCTGAGCATTCGCGGGTTTCTTAGCATACACACCAGCCCGACGAGGAACACGACGAGGAAATTGAGACTCCCGTTGAGGAAAAAGAGAACTTGTTCTCTTTTTTTCTCGTCGAGTTCCTCGACAGTTTTCTCGATGAAAAACATACACACGACCGTTTTCCTTGGCAAAAAAGCTCTGCCACCAAGTTTCTTGATGGATTCTGTCGAGGAAAATGGTCGTGTGTACGAGGCCTGAGAGTTTAAAAAAATATATTATATTAAGTACATTTAACCACTTCAGCCCTGGAAGATTTAGCTGCTCAATGACCAGGCCATTTTTTGCAATACGGCACTGACAATTGCGCGGTCGTGTGATGGTACGCCCAAACAAAATTAACGTCCTTTTTTCCCACAAATAGAGCTTTCTTTTGGTGGTATTTGATCACCTCTGCTGTTTTAATTTTTTGCACTATAAAGCAAAAAATAGCAACAATTTTGGGAAAAAAACACAATAAAGTTATTTACGAAAGGCAAATCCACTTTGCACTACAAGTGCACTTGGAAGTGCAGTCGCTGTAGATCCGACTGCACTTGTAGTTTGCACTTGCAGTGCAAAGTGAATTTGCCTTTCATAAATAACCCCCATTATTTTTTATTTTTTGCTGTAATAAATAGCCCCAATTTTTTTTTTAAAAAAGGAAATTTTTTCGGCCGATATGTATTCTTCTACATATTTTTGTTAATAAAAATCGCAAAAAGTGTATATTGATTGGTTTGCGCAAAAGTTATAGCATCTACAAAATAGGGGATAGATTTATGGTATTTTTTACTAGTAATGGCAGTGATCTGGGATTTTTATCGGGACTGCGACATTATGGCGGACATATATACACTTTTTTGGGATCAAGAAAGCCTTCAAGAAAGCTTGCTCGCATGAAGGTGTTAAGTTCTTGCGTGGAGGAGCCGAGACAGCCGCCGAGGGACCCCAGAAGACCAGGTTCGGGGACACTGTGTGCAAAACAAGCAGCACAGTGGAGGTAAGTATAACATATTTGTTATTTAAAAAATAAATTTACTCTACAACCCCTTTAAGGCCCATAAATTAGAGGCTCAACTGCCTATTTATGAATGCTTTATTGCAAAAACAATATAAAAAAGGGGATTTTTTTTCTTTTACTTCTGTTTTTTTTTTTTTATCAAAATAACTTTTATTGAGCATAAAGAATAAAGGAACAGACGGGTGATAAGTGCAACATGCACTGCAAGTACAAATCAATCCATTTGACATACTCAAGGACATGCAAAAGGAGAACAGGGAGAGTGATGAGGAAAAGTGTTTGCGTGGTATGTGCTGCGGGGCACCAGAGCAACGGAGGGAAAGGGGGGGAATTTCATGAGAGGCACAAAAATGGGGAGTATGGCCTCATGTATAAAATGATAAATTGAATAAAAGTGTACCATCATCCCAATTTATACTAGAAAATGCGGGAGTGTAAGGGGCAAAGGACTAGTAGCTGAAGCTAGACCCGGAGCCACCCACTCAATGGTTTTGGGGGGGGACTATCGCGGTACTGGTAAATATACATAAAACATAATGATATAAAGAAGTTTATTGAATAAAAATATTTGCAAAACAAATAATTGTACAATTCATTGATTGGTCAACGTCGACTAGTTTCGCGGGGTTGCCGCTTCGTCAGGACAGCCAATCTAAAGAATAATGCAATGAGGATATGTAACAAAAATCAGCAATACAATAATAATTGATAAAAAACATTGATAGTTGCTTACCGAATGAGTTAATTGATAATGCGCGGTACCAGGCGGCCTATGGGGGGTCCCCCCGTGGCGGACAAGGGGATGGTTGATCGTGAAATTCTGGGTGTAAATAAACAATATAAGGATATGTATGTATATAAGAGAGTATTCAACCCCATAAGGTCAATGGGCTGGGTGGGGGAGGGGCAGGAAGGGGTGTGAGGAGGGGGAAAAAGGGGGGAGAAAAGAAAGAGCAGAGAGGGAAAAGGGGGGAGGTGGGGGGGAGGGGGGGAAAAAAGGGGGAAGGGAGGGAAAAAGGGGAAGGGAGGGAAGAGGCAAAAAAGGGGGGGGGGAGGGGGAAAAACAGAGGAAAAGAAAAAGAAAAAGGGGGGGGGGAAAGGGAAACAGGGGGAGGGGGGGAAAGGGGGAGAGGAGGGAGAATGAGGGGGCATAGGAAGAAAGCTAGAGTGGACAAGGGAGGACAGGGACGGAGGGAAGGGGGGGGGGGGGAAGGAAAGACGGGGAAGGAGGGAGAGGAATACCCAGAGATGGTTGATGAAGGAAACAATTTTTAATAGGGGACTTACCACGATAGGGAATTGTAAGGATTGCAACCAGGCCAGATGGAATAAAATCCCAGTGCAATGACACCAGATCTGCCGGACAGCGGACATGGACAAGGCAGCACAGTGGGGAATTACCAGGGGCGCATAAGAACACAGGTCCAAAAATACTGGTGAATCCAGTATTGAGTCATCTAGGAAGGGTATCCATGAGGATGACAGATGCATGGTAATGCGTGGACTAGCAGGTAGCGTGAACTGCGCCCAGGGAGAGCCCCAATTTGCAGCCGACCCCGTCCTGGGCTATCACAGCCGTGCCATCGGACCGCCGATGGACCGACCAACGCTGCTTATCCAATGGCCTGTCGGCCATTAAGTAAGCATCCCAGCCCGGGGACGCCGTGAGCGCCGCTCGACGCGCGCGCCGTGACGTCACCGGGTCAGTCTCCCCATACAATGCAAGTGCGCAGTAAGCGCTACTATGCGTGTACGGTCGACTCAAGCCAAGGGGCAGGGAGCCCCAAGCTGAGAAGGAACAAGAGGGGGTGAGACATAGTGTCACCCCTACCAGGGGAGACACAAGTCCGCCGTGGGTGGGAGGTGTAGGCAGCCAGGACCGCATCAAAGGACTCAGAGGGTAATGGAAATACAAAAGGACATTAAGAATTAAATAATATTGATAAGATCAAAGGGGATTAATAATAACAAGTGGGGGTGTAAGTCCCACAATTAGAATGCTAATGGTGTTGGTCTGAGACATTGTTGCCTAGCTAGTAGCTAAAAAACAACACAAGGCAGGAGAAAATAGATCACTTAAACAGAGCAAAAAAGAAAATACACATATAAGAAGCAAACATATAAAAGATGATGAAAACTCGGGGGTGAGGTGTGGGAGAGTAAAGTGTGTGATTAATAAATATAATCTGGTGTGATAGGGACATCCCCGGCCACCAATAAAGGTGCCACAGAGCCCTAGACCCGAGTGCATATTACCAAAAAGATGGTGAAAAGAAGCTGCACAATATTGCAGCTAAAATAAAATTAAACTGGTGAGGAGTGAAAAATTAATACGTAAAGGGAAAGGAAAATGGGACATAATAAAGTGCTGTGTCAATATATAAAGAAAATAAATATAAATGTAAAGTAAGGTGAATATCGGACCCAAAATTAGGACGAGGGAATGTGAGTGTAAGTTAATAATGCCTGTAGAATAGTAAAGAAGAAGAGGAGTATATATATTGAGACAAGTAGCAAGAGGAAAAAGATAATTATATGGAAGGGTTTACCAATATAAGGGTACCCCAGTGAGATTGAAATTTCCAAATCAGTAGGGAATAAAGGAAGAGCCTAAGGTTGCTGGAACTGAGAGTGTAGTGACACATAATAGTTCCTATACGGTAGGAGGGTAACCTATCCGCAATGGTACAAAGACCTTAGGTAAGGGTTAATGGTTATTAGGTAATACCACCCTAATGAGAGAATTCCAAGCCATTCATGGGGTACATACAATTAATATACAAGCATATATTAAATTAATACATTATTTTGGACAAATGACATCTACTCATACAATGCCGAGGATGTCTATTAACCAATCACGCATGCAAACAATGTCAATAATAGGATCACCAAGCAGACTAGGATATATTAGATGGTAATTAAAATAAATAGCAAGTTAGAGGCACTCAGGGGAAAAGAGAAACGGGTGTGTTATCCACCCAATATTATGCACAAAAATGGGGAGTATGGCCTCATGTATAAAATGATAAATTGAATAAAAGTGTACCATCATCCCAATTTATACTAGAAAATGCGGGAGTGTAAGGGGCAAAGGACTAGTAGCTGAAGCTAGACCCGGAGCCACCCACTCAATGGTTTTGGGGGGGACTATCGCGGTACTGGTAAATATACATAAAACATAATGATATAAAGAAGTTTATTGAATAAAAATATTTGCAAAACAAATAATTGTACAATTCATTGATTGGTCAACGTCGACTAGTTTCGCGGGGTTGCCGCTTCGTCAGGACAGCCAATCTAAAGAATAATGCAATGAGGATATGTAACAAAAATCAGCAATACAATAATAATTGATAAAAAACATT